>NC_141044.1:8635000-8760000 GCF_052040795.2 Danio rerio
TTATTATTATTATTATTATTATTATTATTATTATTATTGTTAAATCATCTGTGGTTACTTAAGGTTATTGCCTTTGCCCTTTAATTCCACTGCTTGAGTCACTTCCTCCCAAAGGCTCAACCCTGCATGAACCTGTAATACACATAAATAAATAAATAAATAAATAAATAAATAAATAAATAAATAAATAAATAAATAAATAAATAAATAAATAAATAAATAAATAAATATTCTACATCTATTTGCGTTTCTACGTGGTACTGATACTCACGCCAACCAGCTTTTCTGCCCTTCCTCTCTCTAAGATGTGTCTCACTCTTCATCCTCTCGTGTTGCTCATACACCTCTGATGTTTGAAATGCATTAGTGTCAGAATCATCCATAACCTGGAACAAACACAGAGTTTCAAATATCTTGAATATTTGGTTTATTTGTATGTTTGCTATGGGGCCTTTCATTGTTTGCTTCTTTCTTTGTTTTACCTGCAAAAACTCAAAAATGATGCCCCAGAAGATGACATAATACATTTGTCAAATTAATTACATAAGCAAAGTAAAAGTTAGTGTATTGAAAATTTGCTTATACAACTAGTTTATTAAATGTTTTTACCACAGAAAATACATCAAAGCCTGAAAGTTCATATTTGTATAATAATTTGATTCATTTTTTCTCCAACAAAGCATACATTTATTTGTAGTGTAGCATTGGGTTTATTTTAGAGTAACATATACCGGATTACACATTAAAATAATTAATTCAGCATTATTTCATTTTTTATTTATTCATTATTTATTCTGAATTTCACTGTGAATCACAAAAGAGACGTGGCTGGTTAGGACAAAATCTAGCACGAAAGGTTACAAGAGAAGATTTTAAAAAAATAACTGCACAACAACTGTACAACATACTAGTGTTATAATACATTTTAAATATCTTTTAGACTTTGACATCATATTGAAGCTCCGACATTCAGGTGACTCTGACACAATATATTTTCTAACTGGTCAGAATCATGGTTACATTAATCATTCAAGTGTACTTAACACAAAAAAGTGCCCTTATGCCTGTGAATAAGACTGGGATAGAAACGTACAGTAATGGAGGTCTCATATAAATCTCATATAAAGGCCCACATGGAATCTGAGAGCAGATTTTTAGCCCAATCATACAGTCTAATGATTCAATTGTGTAAGTGTAATTTGTTATTTATTGTTTTTAAATTGATTTCAATAATATTATTGAGTAATATGAAAATGTTTATATGATTTATTTACAATAGAGATTGTAAAGTAATATTTTCTGTCTTTTATATTGATGTTTTATAAGAGACTTGCTTTATTTACCAAATATGTAAATCAAACTGGATTTGCATTGTAAACATTAAATAAAAGTTTTAAAAAGGTATTATTTATTACTTTATATATTAAGCTTTTAGTTATGATACTAAAATTAATAAATTAATGCAGATTTTTCACAAAATTCTACATAAAAATAGCAACAAAAAAAAAAATGTCAGCAGATTCAAAATATGTTCGCAGGTCTGGCCCTACATATGACTCAATCATGAGCATAATGTCCTATGTAACCCACATCACCCTAGATACCACCAAATATACTACATTTGAAAAATCACGAGATTAATATCTCTGGATCAGAATGCTATAGAAAACAATCAGCTGGACACATCTAACTCAAACTGCTAAATAGTCTTCAAATATCCGACAACAGTCAAACCAGTTGGCACTTCATTCCGCTGTGGTGATCTATGATAAATCAGGGACAAAGCTGAAGGAAAATAAATGAATGAATATTCGAACTGTCAATCCCAGCTCTAGCAACCATTTAAAGCAAACTATTAAACTATTTTTGTTTTTAGTTTGATTTTAGTGCTTATTGTCCCAGTTTTTATGCAGACTAGGAAACAGAACATATTTTCAGTATGCAATACTTTTTAATAATTAGCTGGCCCTGTTGAACACGATTATTTTTGACCTCATGGCATATGAGTTGTTTGTCAATGATTTTAGCTGCAGGATTATTTTAAAGGTTAAGCATTTTATATGCGAATGTTAATATGGGTCAGTGTGGCTTCAGTCAGCTGTCCTGAGCTCTGACTCATAAATGTGAGCTCAACAGAAGGACTTCAATAGAGGATCTAAAACACTATTATCAAAATGAAGACATGACACATAAAATGTCACGATTCCTATCTCATTGCTGGCACTGGGAGCAAACGATCACCCCAGGTTAGAGAGGAGGTCTTTGGAAATTCTTAACACAGAGAGATAATGATATACTAAGGGTGACTGGAATGACATGAGTCTATATAATTTGATTAAGAAACCTGATTTAACTGTAAGGTTGATCTTCAGGGCAAGGGTACCTAAATGTATAGTTCTTCAAGAAAAAAAAAAAGTATTATAATATAAATGATGTCCTCAAGTTTTACCTAACCTATATGACTTTTAGTCTGACAGTTTAGTCTGTTCACTACTTTGACTTATGGACGCTGACAATGAAGGTAAAGATCCACATGCAGTTTGTTAAAGAGTAATCGTACAGGCAATGGTCAACAACAGGGACGAGCAGGAGCATGTAGGAAAATCAAAAGAGCGTAGTCGAAAATCAGGCAAAAGTTCAAGAAAGGCATCAAAGAATCAACAAAAACAATAAACAATGAAAAGGGTCAAAAATCTGGTGGGGCAAACAAGGAAATAAACGTTTGTAATGCTTCACTGGGAAAAGAAGACTCAGCAAAGTGTTAGTGAAAGTGAGTGGTATAGTCCATGTAATCAGTGGAGATGAGTTACAGCTTTGTCTGTGTGTGAGTGTCTGGATTGTTGTCAGCTGTGGCAGGAGTTAATAAGTGCAAGGAGTTCTGGGAGATAGAGTTCAGCAGGAATACAGATAGTAATCTCCAGTGGAGAAACATCGCTGGCGATCACAACAATTACAATCTGCAAATAATACATAATCATTTTATATAACTAACTGATTAATTTAGGGTTGTATGCACCCATTTGGATTAATACATATACAAAGGGCACTTTAAATATGTTTAGCAGAACTCTACAATATATATATATATATATATATATATATATATATATATATATATATATATATATATATATATATATATATATATATATATATATATATATAGCTACTGCCAACTATTTTAACAATCTAGGCACAAAGTCTAAAGCGCATGCCCGAAAAAGGGCTTGTCCAAATCCACTTTTGCTATTTTAAGGATGAAAAAATACACTCTGTGCTTCAGGGTATGGTCTAACAGGGTTGTGCTTATTCTCTTACTTAGTTATGGGCGTGTTTTGAGCATAATGTGCAATAAACCAGTCAGAGTCTCATCTCCAATTCCATTTAATAGTCAATTGCAATAAATATGCATATAATAACTACTATACTACTATTAATAACATTATACAAATGCAAATGTTCATGAATGAACTGAAAAAAACTCCCTGATATGAAGAAGGCATGTAGGTAGAGTTTTTTTTTACATTTATGTAGAAAATATTAATTTTGTAACATTTTAATCCTTTACATTTTTTTTTTTTTTGTATGTAAGGATATTTGTGTATTGCTGTACATTTTGTGTGTATTAAGCAATGTGTAAGCTTGGACCCGCATAGGCACATAACTAACACACTCTGCACTGGAATTTAGAGCAGTTTTTAGTTAGTCATTGGCATGGTCTATCTTAGTTCCTCAAAATAGCAACGCGCCAACAATATGTCTTCTTTCTAGTCCGGCACACCCATGGGTCCACAAAGTGGCACAAATAAATTTAAATTATTTAAACAACGCGGTGCAAAACGTGAAATTTAGGGTTGAGCTGGTCTGAAAACAGCAACAAATCGCAGCAAACAGGTCTTGGGCATTATTGCGCCGAGTGTATGAAAGTGCCCTATGAGTCTTGCAGAAATTATAGCATTACATGCGAGAATAAACCTTACTTTTTTACACCGACTTGCGCTGTTTACATTTTTAATGTATGCACGTTAATAAAAAAAAATAAAATAAAAAACATGAAATGAAAATGCAGCTACATTTATTTGAGCAAGTTTAGAATTTATTTGTATTTAGAAATTGTTTGACCAATTTCAGTTCTAATCAGAATTAAATGATCATTCCTCAAACCACTTGCTAGATGTAGGTCTTTTCATAAACCAGTTCAAGATACTTACATACAAACTTTTAAGTTTTTCGATAAATAAATAAATAAATAAATAAATAAATAAATAAATAAATAAATAAATAAATACTTTTCACTTTTCACCACTAAGTTTTTTCCTTGAAGTAACTTTTCTCCACCAGATTTTATGGACTTAATTGACCAGATAAAAGGAAGGTATACACGTGCTGGCTTTAGAGGAGATTGTGCCATTAGCTGTTAACCCTTTACCCAGAACCCGATGAGGTCGCACTGAGGCGCTTTTTCCACATGTCAATGTTTTTGAATAGATTACACCAAAAAGAACATGAGTAATCATAAAAAACAACCACTAAGCACTCATTGCAGCTAGTTGTTTTTAAATGGAAAGCTTATAAAGAATGTATTTGCTAAATTTGTGTAAGTTTTGCAGAAAACGCTTATTAGATATGGCGTACATATCATGTAATAACAACACACACACGAGTTCATTGCTGTACATCACGGTTTATTTTAAAAGGTAAGAGTCCACAGAAAAACATGCCATCAAGCACATTTAGTCCAACTACACAATAGTGTTGAATTAGGGATGGTTATTAATTTGTTTATGTCACTACTATTGTTTACACTGTTTTACCATGGTACTAACACGTGAAAACGCTGTCTTTGCAGTAAAAGGCAAGTCTATAGCTTACAGTGTTACAGATAGAGTTAAATGAATTTGATCATTTATACTGTTGTACTTTATAGATGGGATGGTATGTGATGTGATAGTGTGTAATCTTTGTCTCAAAATTGTTAGTTTTTCCTTGTGTTTTGTATTTTTTATTAGCCTGGTGTATTAGTATTTCTTATAAATATTTTGAAATTTAATAAAAATTCCTTTAAAATAAATTCATTATTTTAGAATATCTGCTATTTATTTTATGCCTGTTGATCAATTTTTGAAAGAAAGAACGAACGAAAGAAAGAAAGAAAAAAGGAAGAAAAAAAGAAGACAGACAAAAATAAGAAAAAAAAGAAAGAAATCATTTGTTCTTTAAAGGGGTGATCTAGAGTATGTTTTTAAGGCATGGTTGTTTTTATAAGATGCAAAGCAATGTGTGCTCATGCTTCATTTGCTTCAACTCTGTTATTTTTTCACATCCTACTCTGATTATAAAAAGCTACTCCGCTAACATGAAAACGGTCATATTTCCTAGTTCCTCTGAAGACCCGCCCCTCAAAAGGCTCTGATTGGTCAGCTAACATTATGTGCTGTGATCTGCAGATTATCTCCATTACAGCGCCTCCAGCCACGCCCTTCACTGAGCGGGGTGTATGTGCATAACCTGAAGGGTTTATGACATCATAACCCACAGCTACATTACACATCAACTAAAGTTTAAAATATAAAATCACAGTGGACAAATTTAATTAAAATGTTTGTATCATTATTTTTGTACTTCATTCATTCATATATTTATTCATTCACTCGTTCTTCTCCGAACATTACAGTCTCAATCAATTTAAAAATGACCCTGAATATATTAGTGGGAGTGCCTTTCTCCATTATTCAACACTAGTTTTGTTAACATGCAGTAGATAGTAACCAGCGCCACTGTGTTCATAAAACAATTATCTGTGTTTTGAGGCAAAAGTCACCGGCATTCAATCGTTAGAACTTTTTCAATGCCAAATTACTTTCACACAGGGTCTATTTAAAGAGTTGCATTCAAGGACAAACAAAGGACACCCAGAAACACAAACAGCGCTGCATGCTTCGAAACCTCAAAAGCCACATGATAAAAACAGGCCGCGTAAGTGAGTGTGTTTAATGCGTGCTGCGTGCTCATCAGCGGTTTTGCCGAGCATTAATAATTTGTGCAGAGGTAATACTCAAGCTGTTGGAGCTGTAGTTGTGCATTTTTAATGGAAGTTTTACAGAAGTGGCGGCAGGCTTCACATATGCTGCATACGGCATATGGGAACAAGAGATGATGCAGCACAGTTGGCCAGAGCACTGCTTTCTTAGGCCGCAGACACTTAAACGCTAGCCCGAGAGGAAAGACAGGCGCTCACGCACATAAACCTACTGCCGTTTTAGCACATGCCCTAATGAATTCACACACGTTTATGTCCAACGCCATCTTGTTTCCACATTTAAGGTGGATGTTGGCCCAATCGGAAATCAAGAAGTTATTGCTGCATTCAAATCCGATCTGCCCAAATTTGTAGTTACTCAGAGAGCAGTAAACATCTGCTTAAATAATGTTTGCTTTTAAAGCATCTCTAACTTTAATAGAAACATCACAAGAGGATCATTAAGTTGCCACAGAATTGCAACTGACTAAACTGCACTCATTTGCTGTTGCATGCTGACAAAGCTTCTTCAGTAAAGCCTAATTCCCTGCAGTGAAATGGATTGTTATTTCAGGAAGAAGTACAATAGAATATTATGAATTATACAGAGTGCTTCTGTATAATCAGGTTCTTTATCATTAATATTATTACGTAAATGTTTAAAATACAGCTGGGAAAGTGACTGTATTATTATTGTATTAACACATTATTTAATTAACACAAACAATTATTTTATCGCACATTATTAAAGTTTTTATTATTTAAAAAAAAAATCCGTTTCTCACTGGAATTGAAAACACACACAGACAAACAATGGGTCACAGCAGGGGTGAAATGTTGAATAGTACTGGTTTGGGCAACCCGGGCTCGTTCTAAAAACATATCCCTATATACACTTCTGGAGAGTGCCAAATACGTCCCAGAAAAAATGCAGCTTCTGGCATGTATTTGGCGCTCTCAAGAAATGTATATAACGGTACATTTTCAGAATGATCCTAGGTTAGCAAATGTGTAATTCGAGCCACCCGGTCGAAATTTGCCTATATTTGCACATTTGTATTGACTTTATATGTAATCTACTCACGCAAAAAACTAAATACTGCCAGCATACACTGTAAACCCTAATGTTGTCTTTACTTAAACAATAAAGTTGACTGAACATTACTTATAATTTAGATTGTATACAATGAAAATGCATAAACATAAGATATAAAGTATTGTAAGCTCAAAATTACAATCCTTTGGAAAAAAATAGGTTGTTTTTAATGTAGTCTTGACTGTAAAATTCTAATATGTGCAACCTTTTAATGCAAGGTCTTTTTTTAATCAGAAAAACAAGGCTTCATGTTTTATTTACCATAATGAGAATAAATGGCTACTTACTTTTCTTTTTAAATATTTTTTCATAGTATATAATTACACACAGAGACGCACACATTGAACTGAACAATTTAAGTATAATCTACCAAACTGGCATGTTAAATAAATTTCAATATGCAAGTTTTGGGAGACTCCGTTACTCAGTTAAATTGAGGCAACACGTTTACTCAATTAATTTTGTTCAGTCAACTTATTAGGGTTTTCAGTGTAATATATCAAATACGCTGTAGGTTAATCTGTGAATGAAAGTTTTGAAGTCAAGTAAAGTTAAAGGTGCAGTAGGTGATCTTCCAAAATGCTAACAGCTTAGCATAAATCTGTGAATTACAGTCCCTCCCCTGCAGTCCAGGTTCACGCCTCCTGAAACAGGAGCATGCACACCTTAAAGATAACAGCAAAAGAACCCTCTCTCAGGTGTTAAAAGCGACTATTGCTTGTCCGGTGGCGTGCAGGAATTACACCAAACTGACATGCTATTTCAGAGCGAATATTCAGAGTTGCTTGGTAAACAATATAGGGAGAGACTAGGTGGAATAGCGGTATTTACTTGTGTTTTGTTGTTAAACTAATTAAAATCTACATTATCGATGCTGTAAAAGGCCCCTTATGAAACTGAAAATAGTCTTATTAATCTTTCACCGGGAGATTTTAGTGGCTGAACAACACTTCTGTGAAGAAATAACCTATTTGTAACAACAACATCTAATGTTACATCTGCTTTGCGTGAAGCTAAAATAGTTTAAAAACAGAACATTACCTGTCAAAGAGAAATCCTTCAGACATAAAGTCATCCTTTCTCCAGAGTGCAAAGGTAACTCCAATATTGATTCAGGTTTTTAAAACGTTTTGCCAATCGCGTGCGTGCGCATGCTCTCTTTCTCTTTCTCGTGAATGCGTAGCATGTCTATGCACAAACATCGGTCGGCGGAGCTGCGTACAAAAGGCTGCGCAGTTTTTCAAATCTGCGTTTGCTGACAGACAGTTTGAGCTACTTATTGGAATTATGAGAGATGTCAGTCCAACTCTATTTAATTGGATGAACTTTTTTTTTTATGCCTTACCCAAAATATAAAAACATATACAAATACATTTAGATCATTTACTGTAATCATTACTATTGGAATGTGAAGAGACTTTCAACCAGCATAACAAACAATGTTTCTGAAGACAATCACCTACTGCACCTTTAAATGGGTGGTCAAGACTGTATTTTTAAGGCTTTGTTGTGTTTATGAGGGGCAAAGCATAGTGTGCTCATGCTTGATTTGTAGAAAATCACATTATTTTTTCATATTTCTTACTTTGATTATTTACAGCTACTCAGCTAACTTAAAAACGACGATCATACTTCCTATAGTTCCTCTTAAGACTCACCCTAAAGAGGATCTGATTTGATTCACAGATAAGCTCCACATCACCAGGAAGCATTTCTGTTATAGCATTACAGCGCCTCCGGCCACGCCCCTTCACTGAGCGGGGTGTATGTGCGTAACCTGAAGGGTTTATGACATCATTAACCCAGATGTATTTTTGTAGTCCCCAAACTAAGTTTTTTTCTAATTATTCTGCTGAAAATAATATGTTGATAACATTGGATGCAAAATAAATTATTTATTATTTTAAATGGTAAATTCTTCATCCACAAATGTAGACTTCCAAAATCTCCTCCTTTACGCATGGTATTTGTCAACAAAATTATTCTGTTAATGAAGTCTCTCAAAGCTGTAAAAAATGTTAAAGCTCTGTCTATTATAAGCTATTATGAATCTGTTTTTGGCATCTTGTGAAAGTCTTCTTTTTTTTTGTATTGTTTTTTTTTATTATTTCAACTATCTTTGGAATTTTTGTTTGTTGACTGTTTTTGCTGTATTTGTAAATTACTAACTAATAATTAAAATATAAAAAAATAAATAAAAAACAGTCCCCAAACGTTATTCGCTTTAGGCTTCGCTAAGTTAACTCTGTAAAAGCCAATGTCTCCCTTTGCATTCAACTTTGAGCTCATTACATTCAGAGATGGTGTTTATGTTGACACATCTACATTACACATCAACTAAAGTTTAAAATATAATATCTTAGTGGACCACCCCTTTAAGTAATTTTTTTCTGTGCTCATGTTAGTAGAGAGTAGTGAACACTCTAAGGATCCTTTAATTCTGAACACAGTTCATGCATAAAGCTCTCATCTATCGAGGTGGTTATCTGAGAACAGTGTGATTCAAGGACACGAACTGAGGACCACTGATGTAATGATCACTTAATTATCTCTAAACGTTCTGGCAGTGGCGAATAGCTTTGGTTTTAGATTTCATTTGAATACATTAATGCTTAAGTTAAGGTTTACAAGATATTTTAAGGGTTTAGAATACTAAATAGTAAAGGCAATGCTGCTATTAAAACACATCAGTTGTTTAAAGTGTGCACTTTTTTCATATAAAAGAACTTTTCAAATAAATGTCACAATACACTACTTTCAAAAATTCATTGTTGAATTGTGCGTATAAGAATGTGACTACTAAGAAAAAGCTTGTGATTATTTTTTTTTTTTTGTGATTTTTTTATGTTTTAAGATTTTAAATAGCTTTTCTCCACAAGTTCTTTAAGTATTATATTGACCAGATAACATATATACCAATGCAATCTCACGGCAATTCGTAACTTTTTGATTCAGTGGCTAATTCGTATGAAATCGTACAATTCGTACTAATCTAATTTGTACAATTTAGTACAATTTGCTTATCACCCAATGACGATTGAAGTCAGGGGTGGGGTTGGGTGCTACCCCTCCTTTTTTAAATCGTACATTTTCGTACGACTAAACTGAGCCACTAAACTGACAAAATGTAAATTACTTACGTTTCCTTGTGAGATCAGACTGGCTTTTTAGAGGTTTTTATAATGTGCCATTAACTGCCTTTGGTCATGAATGATCATAAAGTTAACCATTAATACTACAGTACTTTATGGATTTGATGTGGTAGCCTATGTTTTGTGTCTCAAAATTATTAGCCATTTTTTTCTTATGCTTTGTATTATTTTTTTTTATAATTTGGTGTATTAACATTTATTATTCATACTTTATTTCTGTAATAAAACATTGTGCAAATTATTATTGCCCAGAACTAGTTCAAATATTTTTTTTTTTATATTTATATTACATTATAACAAACATTGTACTGTGTAATTATATTTATTATTTTTGACCTTTTTGACCTTCAGTTACTCATTTTCAGAACATTCAATTCAAATACATGAAATCCACTAAATATCATATGCACCATAAAAAATGCTGGGTTTCACACAATTTGTTTATGTTGTCCCAACACAAATTAATTAGCTTAACTCAACTTACAAATTTAAGTGGATTGAACTTAAAACAATTGAAATGACCCAATGAAATCAAAACTAACCATATGATTTTATTAAGCTCATATAGTGTTAATTTTTGTGGTGAACAATTCATCTGTGCATGTCATTGAGAAAAAAAAAATAGTTTGCCATTCTAATCTTGAATTGAAATCTGAAAAAGCACTTCTTGTTTTTCATTTTCAGTAAAATAGTCAGATTAAGTATGTTGAATTGGGTATGGCTGACATATTTAACAATGCTGCTTAAATTGTCAGTTTTGACAACAAACAAAAATGGTGAGGAAGAGGAGTCTGTTAGGTTATAATAACTCTCCCCAAACCCAATCTTTCTTAATAAAATGCTACCTTACTACATCCATTCAGTTCGCAAGAGAAAAAACAAGCCACGCCCACTGCTTTGTCGTTTAATAATCCATTTCTCTAACTGCATAAAGAAAAAGGTCACAGCTTTCAGTTCATGAACTTTGTTGTCTCATAAAAACTTTTGTTGAATTTGTTGAGTTTCAACTCATTTTAAATAAGTTGTTTGAACAAACAGCACAAGTCATTTTTGTGTGTGATATCACATTGCATTACATTACAAATTAGTTAAGATGATGTTATAGGTTCAAAAAGCTGTCTGAGTGCTAGCATGTCATTGGCTTGTGACCTGGGATGGGCGGCACTGTTGCTATCAGTGCTTTCTGTGTGCCAGCCTGCCCAATGCCACACCCATCACACTCTTTAGATAAGGCCTGACACTTCCCTCTGCTGAGCCGATCACAAACACTGCCCCCTCCTAAAATAAACATTGCTGAGGTCCACATTAAATCAGAATGACTTACACATTACACAGAAATGACTTACACATGCAGCATGTGCTTTCTGAATGAAATGCACTCAATGTGTATTTATTTATTTGCACACAAATGCAAAGATAGACATTTAGAGATAGGGAGAGCTTCTGACTTTTCAATTTATTATTATTTTTATTTAAAAAAATACAAATTGAAAAACAAATCACAACTAATTACATGACTATTTTTTCATGATTTCCCAAATAATGTTTAACAGAGCGAGGAATTTTCTAAGTATTTTTCTATAAAGTTTTTTCTTATGGAAAAAAAAAGGTCTGATTTGTTTTATTTTGGCTAGAATAAAAGCAGTTTTTAAATCATTATAAAATCAATATTATTAGGCCCCTTAAGCATTTTTTTCCCTATTGTTTACAGAACAAACCATCATTATACACTGATTTGCCTAATTATTCTAACTTGCCTAGTTAATCTAATTAACCAGTCAAGCCTTTAAATTGCACTTTAGGCTAAACATTATAGTCTTAAAAATATCAAGCAAATTTTAATGTACACCACCTGACAAACGTCTTGTCGCCTATCCAAGCTTTAGGAACAACAAATAATAACTTGACTTCTAGTTAATCATTTGGTAACAAAAGTGGCTTATTTGAAAGGCAAAGGCCTTTAGATTACACTTATTTTACCAAAATAAAACATGATCATGCCTTTTTAATGATTTAATTAGGACAGTAAAGTCTTACTTTGCTTAGACAAAAGTCTTGTCACTTAACAGAAATAATGTACAGTGAACCCCCATATTGAATGTTACCCTAAACCATGATTTTTCTTTACTGTTTTCTTTGAGAATCTTGGGTATAAGCGAGTTCCAAAAGGCCTTCTGCAGTATTTGTGATGTTTGGGATGCAGTTCAACAGATGATTCATCAGAAAAATCTACCTTCTGCCACTTTTCCAAATAATCAACTAGAAGTCACGTTATTATTTGTTGCTCTTTCAACTGGGAACGACGACAATACTTTTGTCAGGTAGTGTACTGTCATCATGGCACAGTTAAAAGAAATCAATTATTAGAAATGAACTATAATGTTTAAAAATGTGTTGAAAAAAAATCTTCTTTCTGTTCAACAGAAATTGGGGAAAAATATACAGGGGGCCTAATAATACTATTACTTCATAATTGATTTCAACTGTATACAGTATATAAGATTATTCCGACAGTAAAACCTAGTTATCTGTACTTTTATTATTAAATATAACAATCACTTTGGTATTATTATTGTTGGTAACACTTTATTTTGATGGTCCATTTGAGTATTAGTAGACTGTCTGCTAAAAATATGTTGATACTACTGCTAAACAGACATTTAACTACTGATAAGAAACTTTGCAAGTACATGTATACTTACACTAACCCTAACTCCAGCTGAACAGTCTACTTATAATCTAATGAGAATTAGTTGGCATGTAAATCCAATGCAACTTAAATACAACAAACGGACCATTAACATAAAGTGTGACCTATATATATAAATTATTTCACTTATAAAAAATGTGACAGAGCCTGACTTAAGCTTGTCATCCTCAAAAAAAAAATTATACAAAAACAATCATAAAAACATAAACAGTTGAAGTCAAAATTATTAGCCCATCCGTTATTTTTTCCCCCCAATTTCTGTTTACCAGAGAGAAGATTTTTTTTTTCAACACATTTCTAAACATAATAGTTTATCTTTGCCATGATGACAGCAAATAATATTTTAGTAGCTATTTTTCAAGACACTTCTATACAGCTTAAAGTGATATTTAAAGGCTTAATTAGGTTAACTAGGCAGGTTAGGGTAATTAGGCAAGATATTGTGTACCGATAGTTTGTTCTGTAGACTATCGAAAAAAAAAATAGCTTAAAGGGGCTAATAATTTTGATCTTAAAATTGTGTTTAAAAAATTAACAACTGCTTTTATTCTTGGCAAACAAAACAAATAAGACTTTCTCCAGAATAAAAAATATAATCAGAAATTTCCTTGCTCTGTTAAACACAATTTGGGAAATATTTAAAAAAGAAAAAAAAAATTCCAAGAGGGGCTAATAATTCTGACTTCAGTGGTAATAACAGAACGCATCCTTGATCACTGTCAGCTTATTCTCCATCAAACAATGTCACTTCCGAGTCATAACCTTAAAGGTTTAAAGCATGCATCTTATGTTAAATTTAATGCAAATATTGCAGGACTGACAGAAACATGGGGGAAATTGTAAAATAGTATTTATTTGTAGAATTCATTCATAATTTCATGTTTTTAATCAATGGATGTGAATGATAACAATTTACCCTTGCTATTTCTGAAGTAATTTTTTCTCTAAATAACAATTTTTAGCATAACAAAACTACTAAAGATGTATGTTAAATTGGGCTGAGGTCAAAGACTATAGCCCCTTTCATACACACAGACCTTTCCGGAAAATGACCGGCAATTTTCCGGAAAGGTCTGTATGTGTGAACAGCCCCTTTTTGTAAATAAGAGAAGTTGTAACATTTCCGGTAATTTGCCGTAATGCTACGCTGTGTGAATGCAGCCGTTCAGTGCCTATTTTTGGGTAGTGATGTCAGAATTTACCGGCATTTTAGAATGAATGTGTGAATGCTCTTTTCCAGAAAAATTCCATAACGTTCTAGTCTGTGTGAACAATGCTTTTTTGAATATACCGATAAAGTCGTTCGGATATTTACCGGTATCACTGTGTGAAAGGGGCTAATGACAGGGTTTGTAAATTTGTAAAGTGTTGTAAATTTTGTAAACTAAATGAATGACATATTCCTTTACAGAACATCTCACAGAAATCAGTTCATTTTAGAAATGTTTGGGATGAAATACTTTTTATTCACTGTATTTACGTTTCGATTTCAGGGACATGTCATGTACGTTTCTGGGAGAATGTCCCTTATTTTGAGTTTGTATGATTTGCTATGTTCCAAACAAAAGTTGAGGAACTCTTGACAGCTTCTCAAATCATTTGTCTGCGCTAGTATCTTCACTGATATATTTGTGTTTGTGGCTCTTCAGGGCCACCCCTCAGACTGATAAATATGCAGCATTCAGTGGGGCTCTCATCAGTCACAAAACAGCTCAGGACGCCATTAACCGACCGCACTGCCTGCGAGCGAGCTGTCGACGCGCACGCAGCATAAATCTGCTGTTTTTGACACTGAAGTTCTAAAATATTAATTTTGTTAGGATGATCCAGGTTGTTCTCGGGGGGGATGGGAGTTAATTCATGTGCTTGCAGTTGTTACCACGCAGAATCAGTGGTACATTTAATTAGACAGCAATCTGGACAGCAGTCTGCGCCCTGCTGTTCCGCCGCGTTTAATAACGTGTGAAGCCATGAGCGTAGGTTAGCGAATATATCTCCTTATAGGTTCCTAGATTATCTTAAGGGGAAAAAAATTAGCACCTATAAGGTGTGAGGGCTAAATTCATGAGTGCTTTGCACTGACTGTCTATGGTGAAAATGACAATACAGCCTTTTTTACACTCTTTAGCTCAATTTTAAAGTCTAGTGAGCAGACTGCATATCACTACTATGGAATTGTTTAGCATTATTAGGTACAGTTAGCATAAGAAGTTAAACAGCCACTATACGATGCTTTAGTATTAGCTGAAATGTAAGAGAGAATCATGCATCCTTCACGTGTATGAAAATAGTAATGTAATTGTACTGAATGGTGTTTTCTGTGGATTATTCAGTTAGACTTTATAATAAAGGTGCATTAGTTAATATATTAATTAACTTGAACTAAGAATGAACAATGCTTGTATTGCATTTATTAATCATAGATCAATATTTACCAATGCATTATTAAAAGCCAAAATTGTGTTTGTTAACATTGACGCACTGTGAGTTAGCATGCATGTAAACTTTATATTTATCAACTAATGTTAACCAAGATTCATTAATACATGTATTGTAAATAAATTAAAAAAGTGGCCTTTAAAGGAGTGTATTTTTAAGGCTAGGTTGAGTTTATAAGATACAAAGCAATGTGTGTTCCTGAATTATTTGTAAAAAAAATCACATTATTTTTCAGATTTCTTACTCCGATTATATACAGCTACTCAGCTAACATGAAAACGACGGTCATATTTCCTAGTTCCTCTGAAAGGCCGACCCTCAAGAGGCTCTGATTGGTTAGCTACCATAATGAGCTGTGATTCGCCGATCAGCTCCACGTCACCAGGAAAAGCATGTGCTTTGCCTCTGCTGTGTAAATACTGTCAGTCAGAGTAGCTGTCAGCAGTTTAAGCCTGAATTAGACATTAAATAAAGAGGACACAGCTGAACCTCTTGTCTGCTCTCTAAAATAAAATCTGAAAGAGTCTTTCTTATATATTCAGGGTATAAGCATGTGTAAAATATGAAACATTCACATATCTTTTGCAAGTTTGTTGTTTGAGATGTAGAACTCACGGAAAGCAGCAGCGTAGAGAAACATTATAGTGCTGGGGAAGATTGTGGCTGTTTACAACGGTTTGACGGATTAATATGAATTTGTAGCTGAATTATTAATGGTGCCAAACAGCATTTCCCATAGTTTACATCCTTGTTTACGTCTTTGCTACATCATACCGTTAACACTAGACACTGTGCATGTAATAGATCGATTTTAACAAATAAAAATA
This sequence comes from Danio rerio, assembly GCF_052040795.2. NCBI lineage: Eukaryota > Metazoa > Chordata > Actinopteri > Cypriniformes > Danionidae > Danio > Danio rerio. The sequence continues at coordinate 8,651,244 of NC_141044.1, forward strand.
CTTACAGGTTGCTGTTCACAATAAACAGCTTTGTCTATGCATGGAGCTGCTCCTTCTTTGAGGAGTTTTTAGCCAAATCCAGCACTGAACTGGGAGAGATTCTGGAAGTTCTCCTTTGTCAAATGCTGGAGCTATATCTATTTTATAATTCTCTGGAACATATTTAAAATTAAACTGTTAGCACTTTTCTCTTTGTGTCATGTCCTTTGGGAGCCCAAAAACAGAAACAGAGCAAGCTCTGTGGAAAAATCAGTGTAACATTACAACGCCTCTGGCCACACCCCTTTGCTATGAGGGGTGTATGCAGAGGGGGCAAAAGCACACATATCCTTTACTTAAGTAGAAGTACAGATACTCACGTTTAACACGACTCTGGTAAAAGTACAGACTACAGGCTTGTGCTTAAGTAAAAGTAAAAAGTACGGCCTCAAAATATTTTATGTAAAATGTTTGTTGCCAAATTTATGAAAGAAGCCAAGAAGCATCAAACTCTGCAATTATAAAGTAATTATAAACGTTCTGAAATTATAAAAAGTAAAATTAAAAATTTGAAAAATAAGTAGTGGAGTAAAGTACTGATAGCAGAAAAATCTACCTAAGTACATTAACGAAGTATTTGTACTTCGTTAACTTCCATCTCTGGGTTTATGTACATGGCTAACGCACGTAACCTGAAGTATTTGTGATCTCACTAATCCAGATAGGAACTAACCCTACCTAATGGAACCTTATTATAAAGTGTGACCCATTTTTCTTTGTCTATTTTGTGTGTTAATTTAACGCTTCAGTTTTGTCAGGCTCAGTTTTCAATAGATTCTTACAATGTTTTGAGTCAGTCGCTTCTGTTTATTTTAGGACTTTTGACAGAGATGATCCTCACTTGTATAATGGCTCCATCCGGTTGTCTCAGGAAATGTCTGTAATGTTGGCGCAGGCCGCTCAGATGCAGTGTGTAGATGGATACATGGGTGCTGGTCTCACATCCGGTATTGGGTGTGCCTGTAGGTGGTGCCAGTCCTTCCACAGGCTCCTCCTCCGTCCAGATGTAGTCATACACTGCCACCTATTGAGACACATACACCCCCCACATGCCTTGTTAAAGATAACTCAAGCACAGTAATGTAAATAACCCAGACTCATTCTGAAACGTTCCGCTTTATACATTCCTGAAGATTGCGAAATACGTCTCAAGGGGTATGTTTCTTTGCATTTTTTGTTTTCGCGAATCCATCAGAGGCCCCTTTTTACACTTTGTGAAGATACAAATCTACAAATCTCAAATTTCTCTCGCTAGGACCATCCACGCCTGCTGTTCTTGAAAAAATCAACCAGAGGCAACCGACAATTGCCGACATTGCCCAACAAACAATTTTCAAAGGCAATCCAGTCGTCAATCTGGCAACCTGTGCTTGTGTGTGTTTTGAGCCAAGAGTGCAATACCTAGTCCAACCACTGGGTGTCGAATGTACATACTGCACCTTTAAGTTTCCCAGCATTTTTTTTTTCAGGTAAAATTATTTCAGATAAAAAGTTGATATACAGTACATTTTTCACCTAACTTTGAAGTAAATATAAATACTTAATAAAAACTAAATACTTAAAATGCTAATTTTAATGACACTGTGACACATTTAGTCTTTTTTTATTTATATGCACATTTGAACTTCTCACAAAAACTTTCACCTAATTTACAACATATGCATATGCACGGGTTTGTTTTAAACTTGTTATATTGTTAATAAATTTGGAGTCTGCTGTGTGTTTACATGCACTAGGTTATTAAATTCCCTAATACCCGCCCAAAGTAGCTCTATATAAGGCCTTTTTCAAAGAGCAAATTATAATACTGAATCAAATGACAAAGAAAAATACCAATAATAACACACATCCGGTATTGGGTGTGCCTGTAGGTGGTGCCAGTCCTTCCACAGGCTCCTCCTCCGTCCAGATGTAGTCATACACTGCCACCTATTGAGACACATACACCCCCCACATGCCTTGTTAAAGATAACTCAAGCACAGTAATGTAAATAACCCAGACTCATTCTGAAACGTTCCGCTTTATACATTCCTGAAGATTGCGAAATACGTCTCAAGGGGTATGTTTCTTTGCATTTTTTGTTTTCGCGAATCCATCAGAGGCCCCTTTTTACACTTTGTGAAGATACAAATCTACAAATCTCAAATTTCTCTCGCTAGGACCATCCACGCCTGCTGTTCTTGAAAAAATCAACCAGAGGCAACCGACAATTGCCGACATTGCCCAACAAACAATTTTCAAAGGCAATCCAGTCGTCAATCTGGCAACCTGTGCTTGTGTGTGTTTTGAGCCAAGAGTGCAATACCTAGTCCAACCACTGGGTGTCGAATGTACATACTGCACCTTTAAGTTTCCCAGCATTTTTTTTTTCAGGTAAAATTATTTCAGATAAAAAGTTGATATACAGTACATTTTTCACCTAACTTTGAAGTAAATATAAATACTTAATAAAAACTAAATACTTAAAATGCTAATTTTAATGACACTGTGACACATTTAGTCTTTTTTTATTTATATGCACATTTGAACTTCTCACAAAAACTTTCACCTAATTTACAACATATGCATATGCACGGGTTTGTTTTAAACTTGTTATATTGTTAATAAATTTGGAGTCTGCTGTGTGTTTACATGCACTAGGTTATTAAATTCCCTAATACCCGCCCAAAGTAGCTCTATATAAGGCCTTTTTCAAAGAGCAAATTATAATACTGAATCAAATGACAAAGAAAAATACCAATAATAACAATAATAGGCTTTACAGTATTTTAACCATCTAGGCACAAAGTCTAAAGTTTATGGTGCAAAAGCATTAAGGACCTGTCCGAATCCACTTTTGCTATGTTAAGGACAGAAACATACCCTCTGCGCCCCGGCACATGGTCTAACAGGGTTGTGTTTATTCTCTTAATGAGTTGTGGGTATGTTTTGAGCATAACGTGCATTAAACCAGTCAGAGTCTCATCTCCCATTCCCTTTAAGAGACAGTTGCGTCGTACCACGTGGCATTTGCTATTTAGATGGCAGACTTTTTTAAGTGGAAAAACTAAACACTTTACTAGCGAGAAAACAGTTAAACAGAACATCTGCAGCACGAGGATGAAGAATGAACAATAATAACGATGTGTGGTAAAAAAATTTTACTCTGTTATACTCGAAAAGTGGACAAATCTAAACTTGTTTTCATTACAACACATATAATAAAAAATACTGCTAATATTAATAACATCATACAAATGCACGTAGTGGTAGTGTTATAATTATTTTTGGGGGGGTTTTCACTTTTATTAGATATGACAGTAGAGAGAATTGACCGGACAGCATGGGGAGTAGAGAAAGAGGAAGGATAGGCATAGGACCACGAGGCGGAATCAAACTCGGGTCACCATAAACACAGAAGTGCATGTGTCGATGCACTAATCACTACATGTATAGTATTGGTTTTTATATTAATGTAGATTTTTTTTAATATATTTTAATCCTTTAATTTTTTTCATATATAAAATATTTGCATATTGCTATACATCCTGTGTGTATTCAGAAATGTGTAAGCATTTGGACCTGCATAGGCGCATAACTAACATGCTCAACACTGGACTTTAGGCCAGGTATTATTTGGTCAATGGCGCAGACAATTTCAGTTCCTCAAATTAGCAAAGCACCAACAATGCGCCTTAACACATCTCCTTTTTAGACCAAAACCCCCAAGAGCCCACAAAGTGGCACAAATAGATTTGCTATTTAAACAACGTGGTGCAAAACATGAAAATTAGGATTGCGCTGGTCTAAAATAGCAACAAATTGTGCCAAATACATCTTGAGCCTTAATGCATCAGGTGTATGATAGGAATGTGAGGTTTTGCTGTCAGTGGTGGCATTCAAAAAAAAAAAAATGCATGAATCAATAAGGACTTCTATGAGCAACATAAAGCCAATGAACAGCCATTCGACAATCTTAGCATTCGTCAATCTTTAAACTTGATCTGTCCTTAAAGGTGCATTTCTACTAAAGTTGACCATAATACACTGCATGAACATTGACGCTAATTTTCTGTATGAATGAATTGAAAATGCTCGCCCCACTGTGCTCGCAATGTACACTTAACTGCTGTACATGGCCGGCCCTCCATATAAGCGAACTAATCGGCTGCTTAGGACCCCGCTGCCACTCCACAAACCGCTGGTAATGCAAGCCGTTTCCTTGCTGAAATCGTTTTTATGTCATGTCAACCGGAAGCTCGCAGCATCTCATTTCTTATATGCGTTCTCGCGGTTCAAGTTTGTTCTTCTAAGGCAGGGGTGTCAAACTCAATTCCTGGAGGGCCGAAGCCCTGCACAGTTTAGTTCCAACCCTGCTCCAACACACTTACCTGTAGGTTTCAAACAAGCCTGAAGGACTCAATTAGTTTGATCAGGTGTGTTTAATTAGGGTTGGAACTAAACTGTGCAGAGCTGCGGCCCTTTTGGGAGTTTGACACTTGTGTTCTAAGGTAACCTGCAAGACCGACGGGTCACCACAAGAATGCAAATCCATGCACAGACACAACCTTTGCTTCATTGCCTGCTCCATTATATACCTGATTTTTTTCGGAAATTGGACCGCAAAAATAAACGAAACTACCGTTATCCTTCAGGCGTAGAAAAACTGAGGGGGAAATGATATCATAAATCTATTTGAGATCATGAAATCATATTCTAATAGCATATTTATTGAAAATAGGCAATTACAGATTAATAAACATAGTACTTTTATAAAATATTTCGTTTTTTAGTGGTTTTACAGACCCCTTTTTTTTACGCATTTTACTGAAGTGCAAAAGTACCAAAGTATCTTTCACTGACAGTTTTTGCACACAGGTAATATTATTTCCCAAGACATGTTTATAAAAGTTATGTCTTAATTGAGTTAATCATAGTAGTATAAGCTCTGGACCCTGCATCTTAAATTTAAGGAACAGCGAAGGTGACTGAAAGGAATAATATTGTATTTGGATATTAACATTAACCCAGTATTTGTTGCTTTCCTTTTTCTAATTTGTCATGTTAATATTTTTCATATGTACTTTATATTATTTGCCTATGGATTTTATTATTTATGGATCATTTTTTTAAATTAATGTTAATTGTTTTTTTTTTTTTTTTGTTTTTTTTTAATGAACTCCGAATTTATATTTTATTGGTAAGTAAGGCATTTTTCTGTTGGCTATTTATTGTTCTGTGTCTTTTTATTGCAGGGTTTTTGCTTTTGGAATTAATAATAAAAAACCCAACCTACAATATTTAGCTATAGAATCTTCAATCTATTTACTAAATAATAGAATATGTTTTAAACACGCAATGTAGGAATCAATGATACCTTTATTAAATATTGTTTAATTCTTCATTCTTGCAGCTGCTAGTTGACAGAAACATTGCTGTTTTAAAATGTCCAAACTTATTCAGACAGTTATTAAGTAGAAGAAATCAGGCTTTACTTTTCTTTTTTATTGGTTGTATTTAATAAGCAATATCATCATTGTGGGCCTGTTTGCAATGGCTATCCTCCACTATTTAGAGTAAGGTAGGGCCCTAAATTTATTCTGCTTAGGGCCTCCAAATGTACAGAGCTGGCTCTGCTGCTGCACTAGGGTTTTTAAAGTGTAAATGCAGCGCAATAGACATGCTACTATTGCGGTTTAAAGTTTTTCATATGTTTGCTAATTCTAACAATCATTCAAAGACTGACGACTAAAATATTTGATGTGATCTTAATTTGATATGAATCATTCTTCTTTGCCTGATTATGACAATGTAAAGAAAGCAAACAAGGAGCTGTGGCTATTGTATGCTTTCATGTAGGTGCATGTGTTTGTGTGTGTGATGAGATCAAGAGTGCAACTGTATGCTTGCTCAAATGCTTACCCTGACGCAATTATCAGCCCTACCTGCGGCCACAGTTCAGTGCTCACTGAGATGAATGTAAACCCGGATAGTTGACAGTAATGGTCTGTAATTTACAGCTGTGCTTGTGAGGTGATGAGCTCTGGCTGAGAGACACAGGAATGCAGCGTGTCAGGTTTCTGCATGACTCAAGCAGCCTCTGACCCTGACACGACACTAACGCACACAAGCCCATAATAACCTACTTCAACCTAATCCTTAAACGAGGGAAATGAAAAACAGAAACACTAGTGGCCCATATCACTCATTAAAATGAGAGTTAAGGGTTATGCTTGTAACATGCTGCAATGTTTTTACACTATATGCAAAGATTCTTTAAACATACAGTAGATAACTCTGAAGACCTACTGCATTATTATAGTGCTCACGTTGACCTTGCATCTCTGGCTAGATGAATGATACGCGTGATCACTACAAATATTGTTTACTATATTTTCTTTTTTTCACCAATGTTTGACATTGTCACTTCTTTATGCTATGGATTATTGAAGGGTTTGAAAAACTATTTTGACTTCTGACCCCATGACGTCATTTTCTGACATTGTTTTGAATCTACTTTTGAACTCCTCCTAGGACATTTGCAATGTTTTTACAAAAATGAGTCATTCGCAAACAAATCGAACGTCAGACATGATGTTACTTTTTTAGGTCACACTTTATTTTGTTTCTCCGTTTGTTGAATTTTAGTTACATTGCATCTAATGTCAACTAATTCTAATTAGATTGTAAGTAGACTGTTGGGGTTAGGGTTAGAGTTAGTGTAAGTTGACATGCACTTGCAAAATTTCTTATAGTCAGTTAATGTCTGTTGAAGGACTGTTAAATGTTGGTATCAACAGATATTAAGCAGACAGTCTACTAATACTTAAATGGACCATCAAAATAAAGTGTTGCCCTTTTTTTATTTTATTTTTAACATGACTAAAAACCCAGGAAATACAATTTTTGCAATAGAGAGCGAGTCATTATTTAAATCATATAATTAACAAATGTACAAGTTATGGATTACATAGACATAACGTTTTTGTTTACGTCATCTAATTTGATGGCACAATGCACACACACAACTAAATCTGAACTGCATCTCTGCAATGTTCATCCATTCATACATTTCCCTTCGGCTTAGTCCCTTTATTTATCAGGGGGCAGAATGAACTGCTAACTTATCCAGTATATGGTTTATACAGTGAATTCTCTTCCAGCTGCCCCCCAGTACTGGGAAACACCCATACACACTCATTCACACACATAAACTACTGACGTGAGGTGCTGTTGAGGTGACAGTGCTAACCACTGAGCCACCATGTTGCCCCCTCTGCAATGTTTTATTTTTTTATTAACATATTGACACCAAACTTCACAAGTTTCTGTATTTATTTACACTAACCACACCATATTATTATTATTATTATTATTATTATTATTATTATTTGCAGTGAAAATAAATCATACTAATAGTGAACTGCATTTATATATTTTTTCCAAGTAAAATGATTTAAATGAAGTTTTAAGCAGTGTTGAGGTTGATTTATTTATTTATTTATTTATTTATTTATTTATTTATTTATGTGTAAATGTATTTGTTTATTTATTATAACTACACAAAAACATTAACCTTTAAATCAGCATGTTACGATTACATAACAGTAAACATTTATGTAATAAAGACTGCTGAAAATATGTCTTTGCAATCAGTAGATAAATAGCATTTTACATTATAAGAGCAATCAAATATTTAAAATGTCAATAATATTTAAATTATATCACAGTTTTAATGGTAAGTATACATAATGCTTTAAATAAACATAAAAAGACAAATATTGTGTGTGTGTGTGTGTGTGTGTGTGTGTGTGTGTATATATATATATAAATATATATGAAGAGTTCAGATGCAAAAACCTTGTTTGAAATTTTCAATGAAAATTAACATTATTCTCATCCCCTTTATTTATGTTGAGATATTTTACTTAAAAGACCAGGAAGAGGACTTAATCTTTGCCATAAAAGTGATGTTACTGAATATACACACAGAAGCTTGATAAAAATGCACATTTTAAAGAAAAATTTCAGACGGCATTTAGAGGTTTTTGTATCTCAACTATTTTTAAATACTATATATATATACATACATACATACATACATACATACATACAGTTGAAACCAGAATTATTAGCCCCCCTGGTTATTTTTCCCCCATGTTTAACAGAGAGAGTATATATCTCAAGACAAAATGCTTAATGTGGTTTATAATTTTGACTTTAAAATAGTTTTAAAATTTTGATCTTAAAATAGTTTTTAAAAAGAATTAAAAACTGCTTTTATTCTAGCAGGAAAAAAAAAAGACTTTCTCTAGAAGAAAAACTATTATCAAACATACTGTGAATATGTCCTTGCTCTGTTTAACATAATTTGGGATATATATATATATATATATATATATATATATATATATATATATATATATATATATATATATATATATATATATAAAAAAAAAAGGGTGTTGAATAATTCTGATTGCAACTGTATGTGTGTGAATGAGTGTGTTTGGATGATTCCCAGTACTGGATTGCATCCGCTGTGTAAAACACATGCTTGATAAGTTGCTGGTTATTTAGCTGTAGCGAACCCTTATGAATAAAGGGACTAAGCTGAAGGAAAATAAATGAATTATTACTATTATTATTATTATTATTATTATTATTATTATTATTATTATTATTATTATTATTAATATTATTATTATTATTATTATTACATTTTACTACAGTTATTAAATATTTTTTTTCGCAAAACATTAACCATTAAATTAGCATGTTAAAATGACTGTACACTAAAAATGTATGTAATGAGGACTGCTGAAAATGTATCTTTGCAATCATGTAGATAAATAGCATTTAAAAATATATAAGAATAGCAAACAAATATTTTAAATTGCAATAATATTTCAATCATTAATTTTCCTTACTCACCAGAGGTCGTACCAGTGGAATGAACCGCCTTCACTGTTTTAATGGTAAGTATACATAATTTCTTTACATAAAACACAAAAAAATAAATAAAATATTGCATTTTTATTTTCATAAACTCTTTATTAAAAATGTGTAAATTATTCTAAAATATCATTGCAATTTCAAAAAATGTATTTCTATTTTTAAATGTATTTCATGAATTCTGGACACAGGCAGAGTTTTGAACATCATGGGAGATTAGCTAGATTTACCAGAAATAAACATACAAAATCCAAAACACGACAAAAAACAGGATGGAAAAAAAACAAAAACAGATGTGATTAAATCAGATCTTAAGCATCTCAGCAGGTCTGATGTCATGAGGGATGGCTCTGATCCCTGTGTATTTGTCCCTTGTGTGTTTTCTACCTGTAATGCACTGCCCTGCTCTATTAGAGGAACACAGAAGACAAGCAGAGCGTGTAACATGCTATATAGGTCATGGATCTCAGACGCATTGGTGTGTGAAGATCACAGCGCCTCTCACCCAACTGGGCCAGCTTCACACTAGTGTCAGCACTGCTACACACGCCCCCTCTGACCTCAAACACACACACATCCACATTATACATATACTCATCATTTCTCAAACATATGTGTGAATGCGCTGTCGCAGCACATTACGAGCAAGACTCACCATTGTTTAGGTCTGAGTTTACAGAAAATGTTACTATTAAGTTTTGGACAATGCGAGCAGCACTCTGAGTTGCGTATTATTTATGCTGTATAATATAGTATTCATACACATTTTAATGGAATGCTAGAACTGGGTCAAGAAGGTGGTTAACCCTTAAATATGTGTTTATTTACAGGTTTGTTAAAATAGCAACTGGAAGGTGAGTATATGTATATCAATCTTAAGAAAACTTCAATGCACTAATCTGTTTCTCAAGTTACAGGATCCAGTCAGCACACACTGGAGTGAAGAAGATGATGGCAGTCGCCTTGAGCTGACTGAAGTTGGTGGGAGGATAAAGACAAAAGTAAATGTTGGAGAACTGAAGGAAGTCACTGGATAACTAGAGGAAGGTAGGTTTGCTTACAAGGTAAGCATGGTCGTTCACTGAAGCTAAGCAGGGCTGTGCCCGGTCAGTACCTGAGTGGGAGACCACATGGGAAAGCTAGGTTGCTGTTGGAAGTGGTGTTAGTGAGGCCAGCAGGGGGCACTCAACCTGCAGTCTGTGTGGGTCCTAATGCCCCATTATAATGAAAGAGACTCTATGCTGTTCAGTGAGCACCGTCTTTTGGAGATGTTAAATCGAAGTCCTGACTCTCTGTGGTCATTAAAAATCCCAGGATGTCCTTCGAAGAAAGGGTTCATCTTGGCCAAATTTGCCCACTGGGCTCTGTCCCTGAGTGGGGAATTTGTGCTTATACATGAGTCCTCTTATGTAATCGGTTAGTGTTCTGGTGACTAAGTACACTGAGATTTTGAAAATCCAGGTGTTGCTCTGATCGAACATCCCTCTCCATGGCCCACACTCCTGAGGTCTGCAAACATTGACAGTGTGGTGGATGACCTGTTGCATATTGCTGGACACATTTGATAAGATGAATGGAAGTCTTTGAGAAGATTAAGTTCTAAGATGTTGTCTCTGGAAAACCAAAACATTTCCTCTAGGCCATAGCCTTCCAAGTCAATTTGATATCCCAACTGTCCTCCCCAGTGCAGAGAGCTCAAGATCAAGACCTTTATGTAGCTCAATAAATTGCGGTTCCAGGAGTTCTGGTAGCTGGGGCAGAAGCTATGGAGGTAACAACCTATCACTTGTAACTTTCTTTCTTTTTGGCTAGTGGTGCGGGAATGGCAACTGTACGACTGAAGGTTAATGGTCACACCTAGGATAAAGAAGAATGACATCCAGACTCAAGAGATAAAAAGGGATCACTCTCCAAGACAATGTCCTCAAGAATTTCTTAATTTTAGAATATGTGTTAGAAGAAAGATTTAGCAGTGTCCTTGACAATGGCCAAGATTTTGAGGGGTGTGATTTGGCAGGCTTTTGAGAATCTATTCACTGTGACCATGATGCAATTGTTTTTGTAGGAGGAGAGGTTGGTCATGCAATTTATTCTAAAAGGTGACCAAGGAAGCAGGAGCAGGAAGTGGTGGCAACTTTCTGAATGAAAGATTCACTGAAGAACAACTCCACTGATGCACAGCTCTACCAATCCAAGCTAAGCAAAACAGAGGTGACAGTGGCAAGGAACAAATTTCGGCAATTGACAGAAGTGATAGGGAAAAAAATCCTTGAGAGAAATCAGGCTCAGTGCCTTGTGTAGAGCTGCAGTCTGAATACCAGAGGCTTGACAACAATGGACGTCCATCGTGGAGAAGGTACCGGTACAAGTAGGTCACAGGCCGAATGATTATATAAGTAATGGGGAAAATTGTCTGTCACTGGGGTCTTTGCAGGTAGATAATCAACACTCTACACATACCTGTCAACTCTCCCGTTTTACTCGGGATTCTCCTGTATTTGACAGTACTATCCCGCTATCTTCCAGTAAAGGTATTTTCCCATATTTCTCCCATATTTTCAGTCTTTTTTTGAAGGGTCACAAATAAACATCAAAGAGCCGAGCCTCCCTTTACGCAACCCATACAGCCGAACCACCAGGGGCCGCCCATTGCTCTTAAATGTGAATCTGTTCTGTGCTTCTGCTTTGTTTAGGCATAAAAACACTTTGAAATAAATATAAAAACGGCGGGATTCCCTAACTTTCCATTACAGGTGCCGTCTCCCCTTCATATGCAATCCTCAAAACTGTCATTAAGCGCTGCATGACTGTCAGATGATGCGCTCCATAGTGATAAGTAGATTTTGTTTCCCAAACGGATTCTGAAAACACGATTTGAAGCAGAGCAAAAGTCTGGGTTTTGGGTGCGTGTTTAAACAGACATATACGCAATAATAATAATAATATCTAATTATTAATAATTTCGATCTTGGTGGGGTTTTTTCAAATACAACTAATTTAGTCCAAAATTTTCACATCCCAATGTTGACAGGTATGGTTCTACATTAACTTAAACAATGAAGGCTTTGTCTGGATTGGAATGGATCAGAAGGGGTTTAAATGTGAAAGCTTGTTGGAGTTCCTTTATCAACCAAGGACAAACTCACACTATGTTATCCGAATCGTGCCGAGGCGCGTTTCCTGGTTTGCTTGAGAAGTGTAAGTGGTCTGAGGCTCAGATGTGGTTCAATAAGGTACATGCCGAAGCATGCTAATAGGACTTTTAATTTGCCAGTAACCTGGGTTAAGCACTTCCGGCGAACTGTTTGCCAATGCAAAACCCACTACGTTTAAGGTCAGTTTTCTTTAAAAATCAGCAATCTCCACTAGCCAAGGGATATTCGATATAAAGTGGGTCTAAGATTGTACAAGAAGAGCTGCATTTAATTACATTTTCATGTCTTTATAATATGAGCATTTAATTTTACTCCAGTGTATTCAATAGAGCTTCGGCGCCTGCCTGCCAAATCTGATGGGCGCGTGTGAGTAAACGGCTATTTGTCTCGTTTTACGCTTGCGCAACTAAATGAATGCCAAAGTTGTTTTTTAACTGAAAGTATTTTAATGACATTACAACATCGATGCTGTAAAAGGAACCAAATAAAAATGGAAAAAAGGTTCACAATAACAGGTCACCGGAAGTTTATTAGTATGGGAAAAACACTAGCTTGGCATATACCCTATTGGCTGGCACTGGCACTGGCCCTGGTCCGGTTGGAAGAGGTGTGCCAGAACGCGGTTCACTTGGGCCCGGAGCTGAAGACAAGACGTGACATTTAAGAGACTGTTTCATATGAATTTTTTAATTATTCGTACTGTTTAATAAACGCAAACTGCCGTAGTTTATTAAAGAAATAAAGATGAATTGAATTTTACAATTTGTTTTTTATACTTCCTTAACAATATTCCAATATCAATCAAAAAAAAAAAAAAAAAATGTGTAACTAATGTCCAAGCTGATCTACAAAATTTTGTCATCATTGGATCACACTACAGTGTAGATGTATGGCTATAAAAACACAACACAATCTGAGAAGTATGACAAACAACATGACAAATACGGAGAAGAAAACAGCACTTGATCCTCTGAGACTGGAAGTACTTTGAGGGGTATTTAAAGTAAGTCTAGGGGCTCAGAAATCAGATTACCAAATGACTGGCTTTTTCTGTTTCTCTTTTCCTTCTTTTAACAGGAAGTTTTTCAGGCCACAGCCGAGTTTATAAACTGAAGGTGACCCCTTAATTGACTCTGTAATTACGACTCCTCTGGAAAAACATAGGTCTTGTCAGCCGGGGTCAAAGCGAAGGAGAACTTTAATTTCACTGTGTACTCACGTCTTGATTTTCCAACTACTTAAGACTGTTGGCTAAACACAGGTCGGAAATTGAGAGTCATTACCGCACGTAATTAGACACTTCTTAAATACAGAGTGCCTGGAGAAAAGGTCCTCACAGCATTGTCACAGGACACATCAAACGTCATTGGAAAAACATCAGCGAGCAAATTGCAAACACTCAAAGCCAGTTGTCTGAATGATTCATGTGTGGTCTAGAAAGATACTGAAGGCTGTTGTTTAGCGCTTCATATTACGTGACATTCAAGTGGCGTTCTGTTGCTTTAGCAGCATCTTGTCTCCGTTGCTTGCACGGAGTATATGTTTAATCCGCATGTTTAATTCCACTGTCAGGAATCACAAAGTCGGTATTCTGAGTGGTATTTCACGCACTGCATCATGGTTATTCCTTTGAACCTTTGCTTAAATGCAAGAATACTTGGCGAACGCTTTCCTCCTGTGCCGTCTTCACACTGGCGGTAAGTGCTTGACTCAGACTCAATGCCTGGCTGTTCTCAGGGAACCCATCTGTGGGTTAAGCAGATAGCATTCAAGTGAGCTAACCTAATTCTAACCAATCAAGCTTCGATTTATTGTGGACGTCTGTATTCAGAAATCTGATAGAGTCCATATCAGTCTCTTTATTTGAATCTGGAGAGACAGCCATTGCTTCTTTGAGGACTATAAACATCAAACCATGTCTCCCAGCCGCAACATAAATTCAGATTTTAGAGGCGTTACGGCAAACGGACAGACAGGCGGGGGTCCGGGAAGTGAAAATACGGACTGGAGCTCCATTCCTCTCCAAATGAGTGTGTGCCTGTGCCCAAGCAAATGAGATTACACATCTCCATATTTGTAAAAATGGATATCTGAAATTTGATAAGTGCATTATTTAAGTGAGGGTGCCTTCTCGCGACAAACCTAATACGCCGTCCAGTGTGTACAAAAGCTGCTGTTTAATACAATAATAACTGCAGTGCCGAGTCAGAGACAGATAAAAGGCTGATTTTTTTTTTATAGTGACATGGAAACAAAATTTATACACTGAGTTACAAAACATGTTAATCCTTCTTTGTGTGTATGTAAAACAATAAATAAGATAAAGAATGATCAAAATAAAATAAAATAAACTTTTCTGTGTGGAGTTTGCATGTTCTCCCTGGGTTGGCATGGGTTTCTTCTGGGTGCTCCGGTTTCCCCCAGGGTAGGGACACATGCCTTATAGGTGAATTTGGTAAGCTAAATTGGCTGTAGTGTATAAGTGTAAATGAGAGTGTATGGGTGTTTCCCAGCAAGTTTTATGTTTTATGCAGCTGAAGGGGCACCCGCTGGATAAGTTGGCGGTTTATTCCACTGTGGCGACTGGGGATGCAGATTTTTTTAAATTTTGGTTGTACGATTATAGGCTAAGAAATAATCACGGTTTCACGGTTATCACGATTATTTGCATTCATTGATTTCAAAACTTCACTAGTTTAAAACAAATTATTTTATATTTGGTTTTGTAGTTCGGGCCTAAATACATATGTTACCGTTTTAAAGGTTAATATGATTGACTATATAAAAATCAGTGGATATTATTGATGCTTTTATTGGTTGCTAGCATGTTCCTCCATTGGAAATAACGAACTTGAAGCTTGCCTTAATTAATAGCCTCAATCATAGTTAGTCCAGTGTGCGTGGTTATTAGTCTCAGTGTACAAACTAGCGCACAGTTGTCAATTGTAGCATCCCTAGTGGTGACCCCTGATGAATAAAGGGGTCAAAAAGAAAATGAAAGATAATTAAATAAAATGAGATAAAATAAAACTAAATAAAATAAAATTAATTTAATTTAATTTAATTTAATTTAGTTTAAAGACCAATTAGTTTATTAAAAATAATACTAATTTGTTTTAAAGGTTAAACTACAAAACTCCCCAAAATGCCTTGACTGAAAGTTCTGACTGAGCACTTAAAGGATGATGCGTCTTGCACACTAAAAGAGGATAATTTTAGAGCTAGTATGCATATATGCATGCATGTATATGATATACTATTGCCGCAAACAAATGTTTTAACTGATCATCAGCAGAAGTTTTAGCAGTTTGTTGGTCTGAAGCCTTTGGCCTCCCTATCTAACAGCTTAATAAAACTGGGCCAGAAACAAGGCAACGATTCCAAGCACATCTACCAGCAAATCTACAACATAACAGATCAGAACAGAAATATATACAGTTGAAGTGAAAATTATAAGTCCCCCTTTTCATTTTTGATTTATTTTTTAATATTTCCCAAATGATGTTTAACAGAGCAAGGACATTTTCAAAGTATGTCTGATAATATTCTTTCTTCTGGAGAAAGTCTTATTTGTTTTATTTTGGCTAGAATAAAAGCAGTTTTAATTTTTTTTTTAAACATTTTAAGGTCAAAATTATTAGCCCTTTTAAGCTTTATATTTGTTTGATAGTCTACAAAACAAACCATAATAATACAATAACTTGCCTTATTACTCTAACCTGCGTAGTTAACCTAATTAACCTAGTAAAGCCTTTAAATGTCAAGTTAAGCTGTATAGCTGTATATAAGCTGTATAGTCTTGAAAAATGTATAGTAAAATATTATTTACAGTCATCATGGCAAAGATAAAATAAAAAAGTTATTAGAAAAGGGTTATTAAAATTATTAGAAAAAAATTTAGAAATGTGTTAAAAAAAAGAGTCTCTCTGTTAAACAGAAATTGGGGAACAAACAAACAGGGGGGCTAATAATTCTGACTTCAACTGTATAAATCAATCAATTGTCCAGTCAAAGTCCAGAGCTCATCCAGACTGAAATAACCCCTTCTGATCTGACATGATCTGAGAGACTGAAAAAGTCATACATAAAATGATTACTTTAAGTAATTACTGTAAAAAGTGGATCTATCTGAATTATAGACTGTCCTTGTCGCTCAGGGCTTTTCTATCTTCTATCTTGCCTTTCCTTTATGTAACCATCTGAGGTTTTACCTTCCAAATTTGAAGACCTGACCATTTTTTTGTCCAAATATGGAAAATAATGAAATCTAATAAGAGGTCCTAACTTTGTCACATGATTGTATGTTTGCATGCAGGTAAGCCAGGAGTTTCCAAACTCTGTCTTGGAGGGCCGGTGTCCTGCATATTTTAGTTCCGACCCCAATTAAACACACCTGAACCTAATCAAGCTCTTTCTAGGTATACTTAAAACTTCCAGGCAGGTGTGTTGGAGGAAGTTGGAGCTAAACTATGCAGGACACCGGCCCTCCAGGACCAAGTTTGGACACCCCTGAGATAAGCTCAGTGGAAAAACAACAAATAAAATTTTTAAAACTAATATTTTAGCATAAAGCAAATTGTGTGTAACCTTTCTTTTCTGTTCAAATTTAAAGTTGTCACTCTAACTGATAGCCTTGCTATTATGTGTTTTGTAAATACAGATCAGGGGTGCATTTTTCCAAAAACAAAGGAACTGCTTAACGATACAGTAGTACTTAGCATTGTTAGCACTATAAGTATAGTTTGTGTTACTAAGTATTGTTTGGGGAAACTAACTAGTTAGTTAGGACTGTTTCCAAAATGTTTCACCCACACAACGTTCAAACCATATTGGTTAGAACTTGCCTGAGTGGTTCTCCCAACAGGTCAAGTTGGGAGTACACAGCGTGAAATAAAAATATTGCTGCCTTAAATGTTTTAGTTGGATCAAATGATACATCAATCAAACGTTGATTAACTTAAAACATTTAGTTGATAACTGATTCAGTTATTAAAATAAGTTTGAGCAACTTAAAAATATGTCTTATCTTTTTTAAATGTTTTACTGTGCAAGTTTTTGATGCTACACTGATGTCTGCAAAATTGTTGCAACCAATCTGTGCTGAATTTAAACAAATTAAATTTACCAACTTAATGTGTTTGTTTAAATTCAGTCCAAATAAATAGTTTACAACTACTTAACTTAAATACATTTAGTAAATTAAAGGAATCATCTTTGAATATTTTTTTTCAGTGTGTTTGTGAATGTTCACTGGAATGACGGATTGAGGAAACGTTGAACAGAGATGGGTTGCGGCTGGAAGGGCATCCGCTGAGTAAAAACGTGCTGGATAAGTTAGCGGTTCATTCCGCTGTGGCGACCCCCATATTAATAAAGAGACTAAGCCGAAAAGAAAAGGAATGAAAGAATAGGACAAACAAAATTGTTCGGTTAAAATTTGAAAAATGTAGTTAGGTTTGTCCAGCTGACCCAAAACTGGCTAGAAACTACCCATTGTTTTTCAGTGCTTATACTGTAGCTAGATAAGCATTTCTTTAAATGATAAGTTAGCTTGAAGTAAGCACACAAGCTAAAAGTAACCATTATGAGCACCTGCTGTTTTTCTCTTGTATTATCAAGACAAAATGTCGCTGACCTTCCTCTAGTGCTCTACCCACCCAGTTTATATATAGTGCCGCTCCACCGCTGGAATCTGCAGCTTCTCAGTTCTGTCCCACTTGGCTTTAATTTACAGTGGGAAAATAATTAGAATCTCACTTTTGCGAAGAGTGGAGTGAAAATGTAAACAATGCTTCCCTGCGGGCGAGTGCTTCATCAAGTTGACAGGTGCATTTGAATGAGTCTGTGAGTGTGTGTGTGTGTGTGTGTGTGTGTGTGGCGGACAGCCTGGGTTATTTATGTGGCAGTTGCACATGGCAGGCCTGGTACAGTATGACGTGATGGGCAGATTACAGAAAAGGATCATGGGAGAGAAAAAGGTAAGTGGAAGTTGGGGTTTGAACTGCAGGGTGAATGTGGGGCCGGTGAGGGCATTCAGGAGCTATTAAGCTGAAATAGTGGGTTAAGCTGTTCCACAATACGAAAAAAAGCTCATAATATTATTTTCATATTTTAAATTATTTTAAATTTTATTTTTGTCAAATGTGAAGCCTGCTCCGAAAGGGAAGTGACCAAAAGTGTTCTGTAATAATCTATAAGATACTAATTTTAGCTAACTGTAGCTTCAGAAACAAATATGGATTGTCCTCATAAGAGCTTAATTAAAATTAAGTACATACCTTACACTACATTTATTTTAAATATTATTTTTACTAATATTGTTGTTGTTGTTGTTGCATTTTCTGTAGTATTTTATTTACTATTTTTATGTACTAAACATTATGTAGTTATACTAAATAATTAAAGCATGAAAATGTATTTTTAAAATGCTTATTGCTTATGATACATACATACATCAATACAGTTGCAATCAGAATTATTAAATTCCCTGAATTATTAGCCCCACTGTTTCTTTTTTTCCCCCAATTTCTATTAACGGAGAGAAGATTTCTTCAACACATTTCTAAATATAACTGTTTTAATAATTAATTTCTAATAACTGATTTATTTTATCTTTTGTTATGATTACAATAAATAATATTTTACTAGATATTTTTCAAGACACTTCTATACAGCTTAAAGTGACATTTAAAGGCTTAACTAGGTTAATAAGGTTAACTAGGCAGGTTAGGGTAATTAAGCAAGTTATTGTATAACGATAGCTTGCTCTGTAGAATATTGTAAAACTAATAATAATAAATAAATATAAGTATATATATATATATATATATATATATATATATATATATATATATATATATATATATATATATATATATGTATGTATGTATGTATGTATGTATATATGTATATATGTATATATATATATATATATATATATATATATATATATATATATATATATATATATATATATATATATATATATATATATTGTTTAAAAAAAAAAACAATTCTCACTGAAATAAAACAAATAAGACTTTCTCCAAAAGAAAAAATGTTATCAGACATAAAAATGTCTCTGTCAAACATCATTTGCGAAATATTAAGAAAAGAGAAAAAAATAATTGAAAGGAGGTCTAATATTTCTGACTTCAACTGTACACACACACACACACACACACACACACACACACACACACACACACACACACACACACACACACACACACACATACTGTATATGATGTATACATATACAAATTTTACCATATATAGACATTACTTATAATTAAACAATTATGAAATAAATCAGCAGCTACTAAGTATTGAATTGGTGGGGAATTATGCAGAATTTAAATAATTTAATATAATCATAAAATGAGAAAAAGTGACTGTGGGCACATTACAGTTAAAGCACACTGATTATAACCTCAAAGACCTTTTTTAAGACCTTTTCCATACATTTTAAGACCTTAAAACCACTTTAGGTTTCAACCAAAAACACTGGAAATTTTAACTTACAGTATCTTTACTAAATATTAATGTAAGAAACTAATCCAAAACTAAAACAGTATTCATATACCGAATAATGATCGATTAAATCTAGCTAATTCAGCAGGTCGGTGCCTACAGAACTGTAGAAATATTGCTGTTGCCTTGGTTACCACAATAAACAAAGCAGCATAATGTCTAATCTAGCAAGAGTTTGTTGATGTCATAATAAACTACACAGCATCCTGATATTCCTGATTTAATTCAGGCAAACTTTAGCATAAAATAATATAATGCATAAGCAAAAATGATTGAATACCATTTACCTCAATAGCATTTAAGATTTTTCAATATTTTTTATGGGCCCTAAATTTCTCTACATTAATTTATTAACATCTAATACTTTTTAAGACCCTGCGGATGCCCTGCTATTATTATAAACAATTTCCCCATATGGAAAGGGAGAACCTTTGCACTTTATTCACTACTGAGCTGATATATTGTGTATGAGCACCATGAATGTGTTTCTTTGGCTGCATGTTCATTTCATGCATGTACAGTATGTAAAGCAGAGACTCATGAATTACCCAAATATAACCTGCCAGTGGAACAGACATAGATGCACATTATTGCTGCATGCATGGCATGTTGTTTAATTAGGGCAGCATGAATATGTGGTGCTCGAGTGTGATTTGGCTGTGGAACGGCTCTATATCTGCTCCAACGCTCCCACATACATGACAAAACACTGCTGAACATCAGCATGAAGCAAATGAATCATCTCAAGATCATTTGTATTGTTTATTTATCTTTTGTAAGCAGCTGACAGCGAGTGCTCTTCTGACAGTACAACTCATTTACCTCGGTGAACCCATGCTAATGTTAATGCCACTCTACTCTGATGTGGGCTTGACTAAAATTGGCCTGGTAGAGAGAATTATAAACTAAACGGGCATGAATATTTAACTTTAGACTCGAAGCAGAGGGACCGATAAAAAGGAGATCGTATCTGAGCTCGGGATAATCTGCCTGATGCATCTGCATAATTCACCGTTACTAATCTGCTTTTATAAATGCTCAAAAAGCCCATTTAATCCATAAACAACTGGCAAGGACTTGCATGAAGCAGTGATGTCTAGAAGTGAAACTTTTTCGAGGTTTATTTAGAGGCTGGGGAAATCAAGGATATTTACAATCCATGTCTTAATGTTACCAATATTTTCACACAGTACATTAACTTGAGTATCAGCACACATACGCTTTAAAAGCCAAAATTGGAGTGATTCATTTGGGTTTCATTTAAACGTCAGATAGATTGTCAAACAAAATAAAAGCCAAATCTTATGAGAAAACAACTCTTTTTAAAGCTGAGTTTGTATAATGCCTCAAACAGCATCCTCAAACGGTATACTCACCGGTCACTTTATTAGGTACACCTAACTAGTACCGGGGAATTTGCTTTCAGAACTGCCTTAATGCTTTGGGCACATATTCAACAAGATACTGGACATATTCCTCAGAGATCTTGGTCTATATTGACATGATAGCATAACGCAGTTGCTGCAGATTTGTCAGCTAAAAAAATATGATAGAATCTCCCATTCCCCCACATCTCAAAGGTGCTCTATTGGATTGAGATCTGGTGATTGTGCAGGCCATTTGACATTTGACTCGTTGCATGTCTAAGAAACCAGTATGTGATGATTCACACTTGGACATGTTGCATTATGCTGTTGGAAGTAGCCATCAAATGATGGGTACACTGTGGTCATAAAGCGATGGACTTGGTCAGCAGCAATACTCAGGTAGGCTGTGGTGTTAACATGATGCTCAATTGGTACTTATGGGTCCAAAGTGTGCCAAGAAAATATACACCACCAGCCTGAACCGTTGATACAAGGCAGGATGGATCCATGCTTTCATGTTGTTGACGCAAAATGTTGACCCTACCATTCGAATGTCACAGCAGAAATCGAGACTCATCAGATCAGACGTTTTCCACTATTCTATTGTCCATTTTTGGTGAGCCTGTGCGAATTGCTTCAGTTTCCTGTTCTTAGTTGACAGGAGTGGCGCTCGGTGTGGTCTTCTGCTGCTGTAGCCCATCCGCCTCAAGGTGTTCAAGGTATTCAGAGATGCTCTTCTGCGTACCTTGGTGGTAACAAGTTATTTGAGTCACTGCTGTCTTTCAGCTGGAACCAGTCTGGCCATTCTCCTCTGACCTCTAGCATCAACAAAGCATTTGTGCCCACAGAACTGCCATTCACTGGATATTTTTTTCTTTGTCAGACCATGCTCTGTAAACCCAAGCGATGGTTGCGCATGAAAATCCCAGTAGATCAGCAGTTTCTGAAATACTCAGACAAGCCCATCTGGCACCAACAACCATGCCTTGTTCAAAGTCACTTAAATCACCTTTTTTCTCCATTCTGATGCTGGTTGGATGGTTGGTTTGAACTGCAGCAGATCGTCTTGACCATGCCTAAATGCATTGAGTTGCATGCGATTGGCTGATTAAAAAAGTGTGTTAACGAGCAGTTCGACAGGTGTACCTAATAAAGTGGCCGGTGAGTTCACATGTATGATAATTATACAGTGTAAGCTGATAATATAAAATGTTTCTACTCACTGGTTTACAGTGTATAAAAAAAAAAAGTACTTCCTTTAGGTACAGTTTACAAGAATCCATACTTTAGCAGAGTATTTTTATTTTGGGAAATCTCTACTTCACTACGTATCATAAAAAATAAATAAATAAAATAAACATCCGATTCCTCATTATTCTAAAGTGGAGAAAACATCAACTACTCGCTTATGTATCAGGGGTGCATTTATGATTTACTAACAGTATGAGTTACTGTTGAAGAAATGATCAAGACTGTAAAAAGCATAACATTTACAGTAAAAAAAACAGCAGTTAACACAGTTAAATATAGTAAAAGAAATTGCTAAAACTAAAACAACAACAAAAAAACATTACATTTTATGATAAACTATCAGTATTACATTATTACAGAAGTGTTGAAGTACTACAGAAGTGTTGATGTACATCCACACATTGCACCTTTGTCACATACAAAAACATAACCTGTCCTAAAGCATGTCGAGATGAGATACACAAATTCTTGTCACAAGCAACTTTTCTACAATCAGAGTAACATGCACAACCTATCGTTTCAGCATCAAAATAACAATGTGATCATTCTCAATAGTCACATCACATGTATAAGCAATGTTGAGTCTGGATTGTAATTTATCAGTTGTTTTTTGAGGCCTGTGGCTGTGTGAGGGTTCTAAAAAGCATTGATGCCTATGAAATTGTACCAGTTGTTTCTTTAATAAATTAATAGCGATACATTTTAAATGAATTTTTTATAAAACAAAGACTTTGTGGTATTATTTTACATTTGATCATTTAATTACTGTAATACCCAAATACACTCCTCAGAAAACAATAAAACTATGTTTATCTAATTTGTATCGTTTTCTTTATTGAATTTATCGATGCTTTAGATTGTTTATTATAGTTTATGCACCTGAAATTGTATTCACAATATATATCACAGAATTTTAAAAAAATATCGCAATATTAGATTTTTCATTATCCTGCAGCTCTAATACTAAAATATGGAAGGTGCTCAGTGTCATTCACACAATCACTAAACACCATGGTGGTAACACACGGCACTAATGAGATAAACATTTATTTTCAACATTAGATGAAAATTAAAACTCTTAAGTACATACAGTAAATAACAAACATAACCATATTAATGTAAAAATACATAAACAAGTGAGGGGTCGTGGAGGGGGAATTCTGATGTCAATTTCCAGTTATTCACAGTATATATTATGAAGACTTAACCAAGTGACACATTTTTCTACAATTAAAATGAGTTGTTTTCATAGTGTAGCCACAATTGTTTCCTGGTCTGTCACAGATTTGTTGTCTGAATTTTCTAAAGTGTTAGAAACTGTTACAAAAACTATACATATACACTTGTAATCATGCTTATTTATCTGCATACTACTGATTATTAATAGCAACCTGTACATATATTCATATATTGTAACATATACACTTATAATCATGTTCATCTATCCCTGTACATATATTCATATATTGTAACATATACACTTATAATCATGTTTATCTATCCCTGTACATATATTCATATATTGTAACATATACACTTATAATCATGTTTATCTATCCCTGTACATATATTCATATATTGTAACATATACACTTATAATCATGTTTATCTATCCCTGTACATATATTCATATATTGTAACATATACACTTGTAATCATGTTTATCTATCTGCACACTACTGATTATTAATAGCAACCTGCACATATATTCATATATTGTAAATCTGTTCATAGCTTATCCAACCTGTATATAATGTTCATGGTACATCCATCTGTAAATATCACCATAGTTTTTCTATAACTGCACTTTATAACTTATACCTGTATCCTGCACTTGCTGCTATTGCACTGCTGGTTAAACCTAAACTGCATTTCGTTGCATTGTACTTGTACATGTGTAATGACAATAAAGTTGTATCTAATCTAATTTAAAAAAATGAAATTTAAATGATGTCAAATGATTGCTGTAATGTTAAATTAAGCAGCACTTTCACTAATAAAGAATGATTAATAAATAAAACGTAAAATCAAGCACTGTTACTAATGTGCTTTTACTGGACAAATATTTGATTAGAATACAGTTGAAGTCAGAACTATTTGCCCCCCTTTAATTCTTTTCTTTTTTTAAATATTTCCCAAATGATGTTTAACAGAGCAAGGAAATTTTCACAGTATGTCTGATAATATTTTTTCTTCTGTAAAAAGTCTTATTTGTTTTATTTCAGCTAGAATCAAAGCAGTATTGAATTTTTTACAAACCATTTTATGGTCAAAACTATTAGTCCCTTTAAGCTTTATATTTTTAGATAGTCTACAGAACAAACCACCGTTATACAATAAGTTCCCTAATTACCCAAACCTGCCTAGTTAACCTAATTAACCTAGTGAAACCTTTACATGTCACTTTAAGCTGTATAGAAGTGTCTTTAAAAATATCTAGTAAAATTGTATTTACTGTCATCATAGCAAATATAAAATAAATCAGTTATTAGAAATGAGTTACTAAAACTATTATATTTGGAAATGTTTGGAAAAAATCTTCTCTCTGTTAAACAGAAATTAGAGAAAAAATAAACAGGGGGCTAACAATTCAGGGGGGCTAATAATTCTGACTTTATCTGTTTTGTGTACTTCGTCCGCCACTGCTAACTTATGCGCAGCTTTAATCAAACAGAATATATTGTTGGGGAAACCTTGCCAAAATATCGATACAACATTTGAGATTGCTGAAGTATGATTTATTTCCCCCCTTCTTGTTTTGTTTTAGCAACACACTGTCTCCATTCTCCGACTCTGATGGGGAACACAATCAGCTGAAGTTGTTGCCTGAAAACAATTTCATTTCGTTTGCTCACGAGGGGGGAGAAAAATGATATTAAAAAGCTGATATTCTCACAAATCCCTGTTGTGTTGCATCTTTAAACAATGTTCACTGACTTACTGACCATCCAATTTGTTCCTTCTGTTTTACATTATGGGCAAACGAGAGAGAGGGAGAGAAAGAGGGAGACAGAGAGCGAGAGATTACAGGATCTATATGAGTTTAAACATGTGGACTCAATTTCAAGCTCCCAGCTGCAATTGTTTTGACAGCTGACCACGTGCAATATGTTCGGATAAAATTAAAAGAAAAGTCCGTCTCTGATAAAACCAACGCCGAGCCTGGTATGTGGAAAACAAGCCCTGCATAAAAACAATCACAGTGCTGCCATGTTTTCAGAGCGTGTGACTGAAGTAACTCTTGCTCACTTTGTAAGGTAATGTTTTTACTGATTACTCATCCATCACCGAATTCTGACTTATTTGTGACCATTAAAAAGCAGCCAATCTGAAAAAAAAAACTGAACGAGATAGAAGTTTTATAATAAATTAGCCTAGAAGGGCTTAAAAGCGCTTCTAAAATCCAGTCCTCTCTTTTTCCTAACAATTGTGCGACTGCAACACTTTCACACATTGCTGCCCACCAAAAGTCGTTGACCTTTTCTGCATGGCAGACGTGTCTCCTCTGCAGTCATGTCGTATTGAGCTCTGTTGTGTGGCTCTGTGCTGCTGTAGCCTGGGGCCTTGCAGCCTCTGTGCACTGTCCACTAATAGCCTCCTGTAATTGAAGAAGCGGCTTTCAGAACTAATGCAAGCAAACAGGCTGGCGGAGTGGAAGGGGGAGGAGGGGAGGGTTGCAGGTGCCTTCCTGTGACCCTTCCCATATCAGGGCAGCTTCTGAGCAGCCTTCCCCTTCAATTCTGTGTTTATGTTCCTGTTTTGGGTGTTTTTCCAGGGCTTTTTCAGACCCATTATTGCTTGACGCTATCTCCGGAGTTTGTCGGTCATGGGCCACTAGTCAGCAGGTGAGCTTTGGTAAGATATTACCGAACTAAAGCTGATAGGTGTGCAAATGTGTCTTAAACTATATAGGACTTCAATTAAAACAATTTTTTTTTTTCAAATATAAAAATCAAACTATTTTTTTTCGAATATTGAAATTAATTTTTGTTTTTTGAACATATTCATTGTTTTCTAATATATCAAACTAGCTATCAATGTAACATTAAAGTAAAAAAGTAACATTGACGCACTAAAATAATGCATTTTCTTGACTAACGCATGAGCACTGTTCTGATTTATTCACTTTAACCCACTTTATGTATTAACCTTAAATTAACCATTTGGATTACATACATGCTTTGTTTCGTACATCCACATACATTTTATACAAGTGTACTTATAATTAAAAATAGCTTAAAGTAGAAATAAAATAGTAATTTAGCTATTCGTCATTTTTACGGTAAATCGATTACATTCTTGAACCTACAACTAAGCCTTAAAGGGCACCTATGATGAAAATCATCTTTTGTAAGCTGTTAAGACAGAACTTAGTTTAGGTATAGTGTGTCTACAGTCATATTGGGGTGATATAAACACAGAAGCAAACCAATTGGCACACTATACACTATGCACTATGTACTTATGCACTTACACACTCAACAGTATAGTATATGTATGTAGTGTCGTCCCAAATCGCACACTAATGTTTTCTTACTAAGCGGAAATTCAATCCGTTTCCCTAATGACATTTGACGGTTGCCAAATTAGTGAAATAAACGACCGAATTATCAAATAATACCTGCCGTAAATATAACCACATTCACCATCGGAAGGCGCTATAATCTCTCTTGTAGGAGAATTTTGCTTTCACCATCCAAAATAAATAAAGTTATCCAACATGTGCGTCCGATAGCTCCGCCCTTTCCGCTACATAAGCAAACAGGCGGTCGTTGAGAGCGTGAAGTGTCCATCATTCCACATTTAATTTTACCGGCTGAATAAGTGCATTATCTGGGTAATTAAAGTGCACTTATTATTTTTAGAGTTTTCAGTGTGAGTGCACTACTTACACTATTTATACTACAAAATGGCGTAGAATAGTGCAAAAGTGTGCGATTTGGGATGCAGCTAATAAGTCTTTTTTTTATTTCCTGACGTTTAAATAGGATCCAAATCCCTCCCATCTTGAGGCCCACCACGTAGAAGTGAGGTTTCCCCACCCACCAAATTGTTTGTTAGCTGCGTATCAACTTGTCTCTGTAGTGACACGTTAACGCGTATAATGCGTATAATCATATCAACAAGACCGGACTTGCAATAAGCATTCAAAAGATCTGTTCAGCTCGCTCTGCTCTTTAATCATCATCATATCTAATGAAGTATGAGTTTTGCAAGTTTAAAATGTTTTAAAACTGTGCATGTTAACAAATTACAGTGATTTACTTTTGCTTTACCTTATTACCACAGCTGCATGTCAGTACAATTATAAAAGAAGACGCTTCAATCCCGGATTGTGGATGTTAAATCAGGTTCATTTTGTACATTAATATAATGGATATCTATACGGCAGTGGATATATAATGTGTATCCTGACACATTTGTGTGCAAAAACAGTGCAAAGTTTAATGCGTGCGTTATCTGTGTGTGTGTCTGTGTGTGTGCGCTTGAACTTTGTAATGACACTGTGTGTGACTCATCATTGCAGAAAGGCTTGAAAAGGGTTTATGCAGAGCTATGTCTCTTCCCATACTGATAAACCTACAGAGAACGGTTAATGAGACTTTTTCCCATTTTATATGGTTCATTTCGCAGCATCGTTGTTGTAATATAATTACAATACAACCAGTTAAGTAGACTTTGGCATTCATTTAGTTGCTCACGTAAAACAAGATAAAAAGCTTTTTACACGCACGTGCCCATCAGGATTTGCATACTAGCGCAGAAGCTCTATTGAATATACTGGGGTAAAATAAATGTTCATATTTTAAAGACAATAGCGGGGGAAAATGTAATTTAATGCAGTGCTTCTTGTACATTCTGAGATCCACTTTATGTTGAATAACACTCAGGCAGTGGAGATTGTAGATTTTTAAAGAAAACAGACCTTAAGGGTTTGTAACTCCATACAGTTCACCGCTTGAAGCGTTTGACCCAGGTTACTAACAAATTAAAAGTCCTTCTGCATACTTTCGCATATACCCAATTAACTCCACAACAAATGCAAAAATAATCATTGTTAAAGTTCTTACTGAAGTATTTCTCACATAGTTACGTGAGATCTGCTTCCATCGTGTCCATCACTATGCTGTTTATCTGACACAGCCGAGGCGGAGATTAAGGCATACTCTGACAGGCACATGAGAACGATGAGCAAGAAGATCTAGCATTAAAGGCACAGGAAACAAAAACAGCTACATTGTGTTCACAGCAAAAATAAATAAATAAATTAATTAATTAATAAAATTCCAATATTCTGAAAGGCATAATAAGTATTCTGATGGGTGTTTTGAGCTGAAACTTTACAGACACATTCTGGTGACACAAAAGTCTAATCCTAAATCTTGAAAAAGGCGTAAAATGGGTGCCCTTTAAATGGTTAATTCACCTGATAATGATATTACCCCAAAATGTACTCTCCCTCATGTGCTTTTAAACCTTTATGAGTTTCTTTCTTCTGCTGAACACAAAAGAAGATATTCTGAAGAATGCTGATTGCTGGGACACGTTGACTTTCATAGTAGGAAAAAAAAATACAATGAAAGTAAAAGGGGACCAGATATCAGCATTTTTCAAAATATTTTATGTTGTGTTCAACAGAAGAAAGAATCTCAAATAGTTTTAAACAAGTAAAGGTTGAGTAAATGATGACAAAATTAACATTTTTGGGTGAACTAACCCTTAAACCCACCATTAAACCACTATTTCACTAAAACTGTTAATAACCGTAT
This sequence comes from Danio rerio, assembly GCF_052040795.2. Classification (NCBI taxonomy): domain Eukaryota; kingdom Metazoa; phylum Chordata; class Actinopteri; order Cypriniformes; family Danionidae; genus Danio; species Danio rerio. Next base: position 8,680,294 of record NC_141044.1, read on the forward strand.
TAATTAGCACAATAAGCACATATTACATGTATACTTAATAAACTAAATCAAGAGAATTATTTTAAAATTACTTTTTACTTGTTTTGTTTTTTTCTTACATTATGCTATGTGGAAATTAAGACTGGACTATATATCGTCTCAGCAATGATATCACAATGTTTATATACGCAATAGTCGCATCGCAAAGATATGCAATGTTGAGTCTGACTTATAACTGACCAGGAGCTAGAGAGTTGTGTGTAATCACTGTAATTATATGGATTATATAAGAAATATGCAAAAAAAAAAAAGTTTTTCTTTGATAGAATGTTTGTCTTGTTTCTAGTCCAAATATCTACATTTCAAAGTAAAAACAAAATTATTTCGCTTAACCCACTGGCAGATCATTTTGCTTGTTTTAAGGAAAAAACTCTTCAGAAACCTGTAAGTTTTTTTTTTCTTCTGACAGTGAAAGCTAAACAATATTTTTTTACCTGCTCTAAATTTTTATTTTTTTTAACATTTGGACTATAAACAAGACAAAACAAAGTCAGAAAAGCATTTGTTTGCATTGTGATTAATCCATTTCTAATGCTGAATACTGTTAGGTTCCCTAGAAACAAATAGAGCTATTCGAACTCTAATGAAACCGTAATGAAACAAAATCTAATGAAACAAATCTTGTGAAACGGTAGTGATATCGCAATATTTATCACAGTAACATTTTACATTTTTCCCATATTGTGCAGCAGACCTACTGGGAATCACCCAATGCCTTATTAAACTGTTTTATAAAACACTGTGTGTAAAATAAAAGCAGAATAGTGTCATGTTTGTCACAAAACACCAGTATGAAAAGGTCCCATATAACTCTATCTTAATAATCTCAAATGGAGAGACGGAGAGATGAGTGGTGCACAATAAGAGAGCGGCAGTCTGCTCATCATTAGATCTTCAATGCGTGTGCTCCCCTTCCTGTGACAGGTTGGGCCCCCTGTCAGTTGTTTTGCAAAGCACCTTGGGTGTTCCCTAAATTCAGCCCATGGAAAGACATTACCAAGACAAGTGGAGACAAATAGCATGACAGAGCGCAAATCTCGATGCGATTCAGTAGCAAAAACATCTCCAGGGCTATCAGCAGCCATTAGCGCAACGTTCTGGTGAATTACGGTGAAGATTACAGGGACGCCGGACTCCTCTGTCACTGTCACACAGCCGGTGACAAAACAGTTTGCGTTACCTGCTTAAGCACGGCAGACATTAGCACCTCCCTTCCAGGTACAGTAATCAAGAAGGTGACGGCACGCAATTAATGAGGTCCATCTGCAGCAGTGCCTATACATAATTAATGAGCTCATTATCCGCACACTTTGACTTTAGGCCCCTTCGCTAGACACACAGACTACAGGAGCGCAGTTAAAATACAAAGTATATGTGGTTAGCATCAGAAAAAACGGCGCAGTTTAACACAAACAAGTCTTTGCAGGAAAAGCAGTCCTTATTTTTATTCAGTGGCCACTGAATGCTAGCATGATGATGTTGATCACATGGACTGGAAGAAAATAAGTAACAATAATATGAAGTTTCTAGAAAAAAAACATGTAGAATTTGATCATTATAAATCCAAGCGACTTCAAGTATTATTTACAGTTGGTTGTTTTATTACTGTATAATGTTGCTCAGAGGAAGCAACTGATGAGTTACCCATGATTGTTTCATCATCACAGTGCATCCGGAAAATATTCATAGAGCTTCGCTTTTTCCACATTTTTTTATGTTACAGCCTTATTCCAAAACAGATTAAATTCCTTTATTTCCTCAAAATTCTATACATAATACCCCATAATGACAATGTGAAAAAGAGTTTTTGAAATTGTTGCAAATTTATTAAAAATAAAAAACCTGAAAAATCACATGTACATAAGTATTCACAGACTTTGCCGTGAAGCTCTAAATTGAGCTAAGGTACATGCTGTTTCCAGCAGCTTTACTGGAGTTCATCTGTGGTAAATTCAGTTTATTGGACATGATTTGAAAAGGCTGTCTATATAAGGTCCCAGGGTTGACAGTGCATGTCAAAGCACAAAGCAAGCATGAAGACAAAGGAATTGTCTGTAGACCTCCAAGACAGAATTGTCTCGAGGCAAAACATTTCTGCTGCTCTGAAAGTTCCAATGAGCACAGTGGCCTACATCATCCGTAAGTGGGAGATGTTTGGAACCACCAGGGCTCTTTCCAGAGCTGGCCGACCATCTAAGCTAAGTGATCAGGAGAGAAGGGCTTTAGTTAGGGAGGTGATCAATAACACGATGGTCACTCTGTTTGACCTCCAGTGTTATTCTGTGGAGAGAGGAGAACCTTATAGAAGGACAACCATTTGTGCAGCAATCCAGCAATCAGGCCTGTATGGTAGAGAGGCCAGATGGAAGCAACTGCCCTGCTGGAATTTGCCAAGGACATCTGAAGGACTCTCAGACTATAAGAAACAAAATTCTCTGGTCTGATGAGACTAAAATTGAACTCTTTGGAGTGAATGCCAGGCTTTACGTTTGGAGAAAACCAGGCACCGCTCATCACCAGGCTAATACCTTACTACAGTGAAGCATGGTGGTGGCAGCATCATGCCGTGTAGATGTTTTTCAGCAGCAGGAACTGGAAGACTAGTCAGGATAGACGGAAAGATGAATGCAGGAATGTACAGAGACATACTGAATGAAATTCTGCTTCAGAGTGTTCTCAACCTTAGACTCGGGTCACCTTTCAGCAGGACAATGATCTAAAGTACACCACTAAAATATCAATGGCGTGGCTTCACAACAACTCGGTGAATGTCCTTGAGTGGCCCAGCCAGAGCCCAGACCTAAATCCTATTAAACATCTCTAGAGAGGTCTGAAAATGGCTGTACACCGTCGCTTCCCATCCAACCTGATAGAGCTTGAGAGGTACTGCAAAGAGGAATGGGCAAAAATTCCCAAAGACTAGTGTACCAAGCTTGTGGCATCATATTTACTAAGACTTGAGGCTGTAATTGCTGCCAAAGGTGCATCAACAAAGTATAGTGCAAAGGCTGTGAATGCTTATGTACATGTGATTTTTCAGGTTTTTTATTTTTAATAATTTGCAACAATTAAAAAAAAAACATTTTTTTTTACATTGCCATTATGGGATATTGAGTAGAATTTTGAGGAAGTAAATGAATTTACTCTATTTTGGAATAAGGCTGTAACATAAAAAAATGTGTAATAAGTGAAGCTTTCCGCATACAGTGAAGCATACAGCTTGCACTGTATGATCGTTTCTATATTCTATAAAGAGTAATGTATTTTATTTTAGCTATTAAACATTTGAAAATGCCTTTAATAATCTTGGGGACTGGACACTGATTTTAGGTATGAAAATGTTTTATTCATGTAGGAGTAAATAAAAATGAAGGTCACCACAAATTGTGTCAATCATTGCAACACTATAAAATTCCCTTTTGTAATGATCTGCACATGTACTATCGCCATAGGCAGTCATACAAGCCGCTAAAACTTTGTGAAGTTTCAACGCGTCCCGTGGCTCTATCTGTACCTGTAAATGTTTTCCACACTCTCTCCACCCCCATTCTCTGCTAATGAAGGCCTCGTGGCCTCTTGTTATTAAAATCACGCCTCTTTCTGCCATATTAATTGGGTCCATAATAAGGAATGTGCCGGATTCATTATTTAATTGTGAGGGAACATTTGGAATACAGTTTCTGAAATCTATTTTTAATGAAAACTACTACATCCTGACCTAATCATATCAAGCATACTCTATCTAATTAAGGATGCAAAAAATCATTAGAGTTGCAAAATATTAGTTTCAGCTCTGTCTGGCTGCTCCCTCCCCTCCCAACATACATATTTTTTTGTCTAGCGTGTTGATAAATTCTTAATGAGGGAAAAATGACAAAAATTTGCATGTAGGCAAATTAGTTTAATAGGGATATGTCTTTGCTGAGTTGGGAAAGTGACCCTTTTTTGCATAGAGAAATTGCCACAATAATTATGAAATAATGGCCTGGCCCCGTCTTATTTAAATGAAAAATCGTCAGCCTGAATAATGTAAAAATTGTGGAATGCAATAACCCTAAATTTTCATCATGCTGGCAAATGTGTTTAATGTGCTAGCATTTTATCAGTTCAATAATGGCAAATTAGGGCCAATATGAGAGAGGAGGTTGTGACTGTAGTTCTAAGACGGAGACCGCTCTAGTTGGAAAAAAGATTCTGCAAGTGGCTTGCTAAACGATGCTGTTTTCTTAATTACAATCTAAACAACTGCATCCAATTAGTAGCACCTACTTTACTAATATTGTCACAGCTGTAGCCGTGCGTTCAGAATCTAAAACATAAATGGGGTCATTGCAAAAGGCTGCAAAAATAATGTGATTAGCAAAGGTCTACCATTGGAGCTGGGAATTACAGAATGCCTTTTTAATGACTTGTTTGACAGCCAATAACATTTCTTCATCAAGACCACTAAAAGAGGAGTTGCCACCCAAGTTGTGTGTGCGTGTGCGTGTGTCCTCATGCGTGCCTCTGTTGATTGAGCGGTCTTTTTTCTTAATGAAATATTGCTGGAAATTGATTTCCGTGGATTAATCAAGCCCAATTCCTTTTTGGATAATTAGCCCCAACTAATTAGACTAGCTAAAAACCTCTGTGACAAATTTTTGGCATTCATAAATGTAACTAAAGAAAACAGAACGATTGGAAATAATAACGTTATATCCTTTGATTTGATTTTATGTTAATTATAATGCATATTATAAAGCTCAGTGAACAGTTCAATGTGACAGTCCGTTTCTGAAAGCCATCACAAAGGCTTTCTTACTCATAAATGCTAGCGGGCATCTATGAGCCATCAGACAGACAGAAATCTTTTGCAGAGGCAATCTGATGGATTAGTATCAACTACCATTTTGCCCATCTTCTTTAAAACAACCATTAATCCAATTAAGCGCCTGAGACTTGAGGAGAGCTTTGCAACAATCAAGCATTATGTGGTAATGCAGCCCGTGGCAGCTGGATTTCCTTCTTGCAAATATATATGTATACGAATTTTTTATTATTATTTTTTTATCTGAATCACCGGACCAGTGTTCAGTACAGGTTTTACCATATAAACAGGTCGGAAGTTCCTCAGACTCACCTTACGTCTCTCTCCGTTGAAGCCTCTCCATTGCTCTGCCTTCTTTACAATGTAATCGAGCTCCTGGTTGGAGACCTCCATATCGTGTGGCACAAAGAACTCTCTCTCAGTGCCGTGGAGGCGTTGGTAGATATCTAACAATCTTCCATCATTGTGCAGCCTGTAAAAAGAAAAGCAGTAAACACTTCTTGTCAATCTTGTCATGCATAAAATGATTTAGTATTATTACATTCAAACTGTGGTATAAATTAGACAGAATTATAGGGGAAAACACCATGTTCTGTAATCAGTCACAATGCAAAAGAATCAATGGCGTTCCCAGTTGGCAATGTCAACATTAGTGTTGTGCTCTTAAGAATGCTGCTTTCTGTTACTTTTCTTTCTTTTTTATAATTTATTTGGTCCATTTTTATCTATCTATCTATCTATCTATCTATCTATCTATCTATCTATCTATCTATCTATCTATCTATCTATCTATCTATCTATCTATCTATCTGTCTGTCTGTCTGTCTGTCTGTCTGTCTGTCTGTCTGTCTGTCTGTCTGTCTGTCTGTCCATCCATCTATCTTTCCATCCATATGCCCGCCCGTCCGTTTGTCCGTCCATCCATCCATCCATCCATCCATCCATCCATCCATCCTTCAGTCTGTCTGTCTATCCTTCCATTAGTCCATCCATCAATCCATCCATTTATTCATCTGTCCATCCATCCATCCATCCTTTTATATATCCGTCTGTCTGTCTGTCTGTCTGTCTATCTATCCTTCCATCCATCTATTCATCATTCTGTCTGTCTGTCTGTCTGTTCATCCATCCATCCTTTTATATATCCGTCTGTCTGTCTATCTATCCTTCCATCCATCCATTCATCATTCTGTCTGTCTGTCTATTCTTCCTTCCTTCCTTCCATCCATCCTTCTGTCTGTCTGTTCATCCATCCATCCATCCATCCATCCATCCATCCATCCATCCATCCATCCATCCATCCATCCTTCTATCTGTCTGTCTTTTTGTCCATCTATCTATCTGTCCTTAGATCCATCCATCCTTCTGTCCATCTATCTATCTATCTATCTATCTATCTATCTATCTATCTATCTATCTATCTATCTATCTATCTATCTATCTATCTATCTATCTATCTATCTATCTATCTATCTATCTATCTATCTATCTATCTGCCTGTCCGCCAGCCCGTCCATCCATTAGTCCATCCATCCATCCATTCATCCATTTATTCATCTGTCCATCCATCCATCTATCAATCCATCCTTCTATTTGTCTGTCTATCTGTCCATCTATCTATCCTTAGATCCATCCATCCTTCTGTCTATCTATCTATCTATCCATCCATCCATCCATCCATCCATCCATCCATCCATCCATCCATCCATCCATCCAAACATATATCTCATTTTATTTAGTTTATTGAACATATAATTAAAAAGCCAATAAGTAAATTTAATCTTAATTATTAACATATTCTTCACACTTGCTAAAATATTGGAATCCGCTGTTGAGGCGTAGAAATGAAACTAGGACATTAAACTAATAAAAACGATGATTAAAAAAGCAATTTATTGGTTTGTTCCAAACTTGCAGGAGAGAAGTTAAGAACTCAAACAGGTTTTATGCCACCTTGTCACATCCTGGTCATTTTGTTGTCAAGGCTGTTAACGTCTGACGAACAGCTCACCTGACCTTTCCAACACAGTGAAATTGTGATGAGCTTCAGCTCGGCAGAAAAGCAGACCCGACCCGTCAATGTCAACTGGCAGAACAGAAGCGACTCTAGTCTACGATCACATAACTGAAAAGGTTTGACACCTCTGTTAACTAATTCTAGTATTTTCTTCTCCCCTACATTCAGCTTAAGTAAAAGTCTTGCACCTCTAGTGGGTCTAAAACCTCTGAAGTATATCAGATAGCGTCTTCTCACTCACTCATCACAGAGAAGGTGCTGTGAGTGTCTTGGGGAGAATACTGGATTCTAAAATCTAAAAGTAGTGTAGGAGGCTGGTCTGTTCATGTTTTTGTGGGAAGGTTGCCATTTCAGTTCCTACCTTGATTCTAATGTTCTTCAAAGAAGGTGAACATGTAAAGGTATTTGAATTTCTGTCTGGTGAGAAAGCCTTGAGTCATATGACCACTACAGAGTGCTTATTGATATTGAGTCTTGAGGTGAAAGCTTCTCAGACATCTCTCATACTGAGTGAATAAATCAACCAACAGCCGTGAAAACACAGCTTGGCTTCTCTTCAAAATGCCTTGACCCTCTCCTGTGGAAAAGAGATTCTTTTCACTCATAGGGTAATGAGTGAGCCAGAAATTGAAAGATCTACCATGCAAAGAATAAAGGATGAAGCGTTGTGGAGCTTTGTCAAATGTAACAATTCATCATTCTACCAGGGGAAAGAGGTGTGATTGCAAATGCCATGGCATATACTCATGATCTAAACTTGTACAAATATATCAAGATAATGAATTAATGTATGATTACATGAACAGAATTTCCTAGGCACACATATTCTATTATAGAATTGAGGGGTGTGACGAGATCTTGTGGCATGACCATGTCATCATGGTTAGTGCCAGTGTTGGGCAGTAGTGTCGCTACAAGTATTGACGCTACTAGCTTAACTACACTTCTCAGTAGCGTTGTGGTAGCGTCGCTACTTTCCAAATCAAATAGCTTTTCAGCAACGAAGCTATTTTATTAATCAAGTAGTGCAGTAGCGTCCACACAAGCTACATTTACCGACTCCGGATCAATAAGTGACGACACCGACATTCACACTGCTGTGAGGCCCGAGTCTGGACGATGAAGGTAAATCCATATGATGGCATGAATGAAGATTTCTTCTTCTTCTTGTTGTTTTATGGTGTTCGACAACAAACTTTTTGGTGTGTTACTGCCACCTCTGGTGAAACTTGCTTGATGGAAAGATGACTGAGGGAGAAGAGTTATTTCTGAAGCAGGATTCCTCGTGACCAAACCTCGAGAAGTACATGTTAAATAAAAATACTAAATATACTATAGAAAAAAAATATGTATGTATATATATATATATATATATATATATATATATATATATATATATATATATATATATATATATATATATATATATATGTATATATGTATATGTATATATGTATATGTATATATGTATATATACAGTTGAAGTCAGAATTATAAGCCCCCCTGAATTATTAGCACCCCTGTTTATTTTTTCCCCAATTTCTGTTTAATGGAGTGAAGATTTTTTTAACACATTTCTAAGCATAATAGTTTAAAAACCTATTTCTAATAACTGATTTATTTTATCTTTGCCATGCTGACAGTAAATAATATTTTACTTGATATTTTTCAAGACACTTCTATACAGATTAAAGTGACATTTAAAGGTTTAACTAGGTTAATCAGTCAGGTTAGGGTAATTAAGCAAGTTATTTTATAACAATGGTTTGTTCTGTAGACTATCGAAAAAAAAATAGCTTAAAGGGGCTAATAATTTTGTCCCAAAAATAGTTTTTAAAAAATTCAAAACTGCTTTTATTCTAGTCGAAATAAAACAAGAAGAAAAAATATTATCAGACATACTGTGAAAATTTCCTTGCTCTTTTAAATACCATTTGGGAAATATTTAAAAAAGAATAAAAAAAAAAATATATATATATATATATATATATATGAGCAATATCACACGAATAGCAGTGCCATATGGCTCTATATCGGCACTGGTGGGAGGCGTGCGTTGGCACAAAGCCACAGGCCGATTACCTTAGTGCCCCCACCAGTGCCAATATACAGCCATATCGCACTGCTACAAGTGTGATATTGCGTTTATACAACAGTTTGACGGCATAATTGTGTATATAAAAACTAAATCAAACATGGAGAGTCTCAAAAACCCTTTTTTATGAGGAACTACTTTCTTCCGGATTCAAATCATAAGCTGACAGTTCAGCGTGCATCTTTTAAACTTTAAATCTGTAGTGTCTGCTTTTTGCTGGCTGTATATGGGCGGAGTAATACACAAAGGGTAAAGAGGCTGTAGGAGTTCTGATATTGCAGAATATCGCTCGGCTATCAGCCAATCAGATTTGAGAACCAGACAGAACTGTTGTATATATATATATATGTATGTATGTATGTATGTATGTATGTATGTATGTATGTATGTATGTATGTATGTATGTATGTATGTATGTATAATAAAGTGGCCAGTGAGTGTATTTGTTTCATTATGTTTAGTAGACTGAATAACTTCCATAGGGTAAGTTCTCACTCAAACTTAAGAAAGATTAGTACCAGTTACCAATAACACCATTACTGGCTATTTCAAGCATGCTATGCAAATCAAAATTTGAATAGTTTAAAAATAGCAGATGCATCTCTCTCCCACATGTCCCGCACTGTCCCACAAAATTGCATCTGCTGTTCTGGGTCACCCTGCCGAAATCTAGATACTTGGGTTATCTGTAAACTTGTAACTGCTCAGATACAATGTCCTGCATTTATCATTTTATAAAGTCTTAATTTATATTCCAGTTGCATGTAGAACAATATGGAAAACAGAAGCAGGGTTTACAGATAGGCCAACAGGGTGTGTAGACGAGAATGACTAGCAGTATATTGTGATTTCCACAGAACTTCCACAGAACGCACAACAAAGCTATTTCCGAATAAAATGTTCATAATAGTCCCACATCAAATATCTGATTTGTTTATATATTTTCAGACCAACACGATGATAAAATGCAAAGCATGCCTTTTCATGTGTGAATCGTGGCTTGCTAAAATGTAATTAAAAACAGATAAAAGTTCATTCTACCTATACGTATAGCCTAAGGCCTTATTTTAGAAATAGGTCAGGCACTGTGTCAGTGCTTCTCTCCACACAGTGAATAGAAGCAGATAACCCATAAAAATGTGCAAGCCTACAATCAGACTGCTGGCCTACATTCACACAGCACAGCAACTCTTCCGCATTAACCCATGTTATACACGCCAGAGTCTTACACGGGCATGAGACATTACCCTTCTATATGGCTGACACTAAATGTTGTCCCATCCATGTGGACCATAAACCCAGCCATTGAGAAGTAAGATGAAAGCACTTTCTCTTTGACCATTCAACACAGAATTGTAAAATAAAAATTAGGCTGCAATAGTTTTTGGGCCCTTTGTTTTATTTTAAGTCCTTAAAGCTACAGTGTGTGACTTTATAGACCTACATTCTCAAACCTTAAAAGTGATCCATGAACAGTTTATAGAGTATGTATGCTAATATTTATGTTAGCTTACTGTTAGTATTCAAAATGAAAGATTGAAAAGATTTCAAAAGTAAAGCTAGGCGTAGTAAGATGTTTCCTAAATTAGGGTTAGACCAAAGGCATAATTAGAGGAAGGTTTTAGAGCCATATTTAGTAACACTAACAACATGAAATAATTCACCACTGAGCAAACATCTGTCCACTAAGATTCTGTATATATTGTCTTTTAGCATCACATTGGTCACAAATTTATGAACATGGTATGCTTTTCACATACTAATTTCCTTTCATTTTAACTTTTATTTTCTAATAGCATATAATGAAGTCGTGTGTTAGCAGGAAGTGCTAATATCTATGTTAGCTTAATGTTGGTATTCAACATGAAAGATTGAGAAAACACTACTCAAAAGTACAATAAAACTACATATATGATCTGTATATCTATAAACCTTTATTTTTTCAAATATTTCCCAAATAATGTTTAACAGATCAAATAATCTTTCATAATATTTGCTTTATTTTGACCTTTTTTGTTTTATTTTAGCTAGAATTTGAGCAGTTTTTAATAATAATAATAATAATAATAATAATACAAAAACATTTTGAGGTCAATATTATTAGTCACCATAAGCAGTTTTTTGATTGTCCACAGAACAAACCATTTTTGTACAATTATCCTAACGTGCCTAATTAACCTAACTAATCTAGTTAAGCCTTTAAATTGCTTTAGATTTAAATTTACTTTAAACAAAATACCAGTTTCTTAAAAAAAATCTAGTAAATTATTATTTACTGTCATCATGGCAAAGAAAAAAAATCAGATATTAGAAATGCGTTATTAATGCTATTTTGTTTATTAATTTGTTTAAAAAATCTTCCAGAAATTGGGGGGAAATATATATGAGGGGCTAATAACTAAGACTTCAACTGTACTGTATATATTTCTTAGCTTAAAGGGCCACGAAACCCCCCCTTTCTCAGCGGGGTGTTCTCACAACACTAGTTTGAAAAAGGTCAGGATGTGGGTGAGTCCAGCTCTGTTTAGGTGGGAGTGTCGGGGAAGTGAAAGAGGGAAGCATTTGCATAAAAATGGGAGTTTCCGTGCATGGCACATGCTGAATTTTACAGAGGCAAAACAAACACAGAGGAGAGAAAGACAGACTGCATTTAAATGGACATCAGTAATCGAGTTATTTGCCAATGATTAATTTGTGGACTGCAGTTTGGCACTTTCACTTTCATTCGGGAACATTTCATGCATAATCTTTATCACAAACGAGATATTGATTGTGAGAAACTGCTGGAAGAGTGTAGTTTTAATGGAAAGTTTGATACTGCAAAGCGAATGGGAGACAGGTTGCTGCCGGAAGTGGTGTTAGTGAGGCCAGCAGGGGGCGCCCAACCTGCGGTCTGTGTGGGTCCTAATGCCCCAGTATAGTGACAAGGACGCTATACTGCTCAGTGAGCGCCGTCTTTCGGATGAGACGTTAAACCGAGGTCCCGACTCTCTGTGGTCGTTAAAAATCCCAGGATGTCCTACGAAAAAGAGTAGGGGTTTAACCCCGGCATCCTGGCCAAATCTGCCCACTGGCCTCTGTACATCATGGCTTCCTAAACATCCTCATATTCAATTGGCTTCATCTCTATCTCCTCTCCACCAATCAGCTGGTGTGTGGTGTGCGGTCTGGCGCAAAATGGCTGCCGTCGCGTCATCCAGGTGGATGCTGCACACTGGTGGTGGATGAGGAGATCCCTCCCATTGTGAAAAGCGCTTTGAGTGCCCAGAAAAGCGCTATATAAATGTAAGGAATTATTATTATTATTATTATTATTATTATTATTAATAAAAAAAAAAAACTCAGCTTTTCTCAGTAACTTAGATGCACTCAGTAGGTAGCGTCAGATAGCCGTGTGTGTATAGACTATCCTGTCACAAAATGCAGCAAAAATCCTACACGACAGTAGTAGTTTGATTGCAGTGTTTACATGTTTACATTTAGAGAGCAGCATTAACAGCAGATGTTAAGATCCATAATATTGTAGTGATATTAAATTACTGTAAACTTAGTAACTAAATTATTTTGACTAAGGCATGTCTTTAAAAACTGAAAGAATACTGCTGACGATACTAACTAACTTTGCCTCTGAATAAACAAATAAAGACCACTGATCACGCACTTAGCGAATCTGTAGAGACAGGGCAATCAACACGAACAGAAACCGGGTCATTTTTAAAAGGAGACGAGCGACACATTTATAAACGCAACACTGACGACCTGCGTCTCCAAACAATTCTTCTTTCACTTGTTTTGTCAACACAACATAGCATCTCTCTGTCGTCTGAACACTGTAACAGGTAAATAACAGTCTTCGAAAGCTATCATGCATTTTAATGAAGTTGCACATCATACACAATAGAGCGCGCTGATTGGTTTGAAGCAAGTCTTTCTCATGAATTAATGTTGCACATTTAAACTCATCACATTGTACTTGCCAGTACAGACAGCCAGTCTACATGCTAGAATACACGCAAGGACCTAATCGCCATGACGTAGCTTTAAAAATTAGTTTCAAAGCGGAAGAACAAATTTGCTCGAAATAACGCAGAAACAACCAATTTTCAATTTTTTTTGTGAAATATATGTGTCCTAATTAGGGATGGGAAGATTCATCGATATGTATCGATACGCGGTCATGCGCGTGCACGATGCGAGTGCATCGGTTGAGCAGCAGAGGATGAATGAAATTTTGGAAGCAAATCGAGATGCATCGGTTTTTGCGAGATGCATCGATTTCTCCGAGATACAGCTTATATTTTTAATATAGAATGTATTTTTTATTTATTAACAAGTGTTGTCAACCTGTTTTTGGCGCATAATTTAATCGACCTACATAAAGTAAGCCTTAGCAACGGATTTGCGAATGTGTACACTTTCACTACAACTCAGTGTATCAGGTGTGCGGATGAAGCTAGTGGTGCGCCCTCAGAAAGCGCGAGAAGCAAAACAAACATTTTATTCCCCACTGAGTTTTAAATCTAAAGTATGGCAACATTATGGATTTAAGGATGGACCGCTTGACAGGACAGATGCAATTTGCAAAATGTGCCGCGCATCTATAAAATACGCGGGCAGTATGACTAATCTGAAATCTCACTTGAAGCGGCGCCACGGTGTTGTTGTGGAAGCATCTTCCAGTGTTCCTGCATCCCCGGCTTTCGCACTGCTTCAACCAGCTCCAAAAGTGGTGAAAAAAGCATTGCAAGTTTTTTTTTCCGTGCGCAACAGTTTTGTGCGCTCTACGCCAATAACGAATGCTATTGCATTGTTCATCTGCAAAGATATTCAGCCTAGTGTCACGGAGAACGAAGGTTTTAAACACCTCCTCCTGTTATATTTTATTTAATTATAATAATAATAATAATATTAATAATAATAATGATAAAAATAATGGCTGTCACGGTGGCACAGTGGGTAGTTTGACCACCTCACAGCAAGAAGATTGCTGGTTTGTTATATTTTTATTAGCCTGTTGTTTACAGTGACAGTGATGTTTCAAAGCAGCATAACACTGCTAGTTCACAACCTTAAGTTTTGAATAATCAGTGGCAAAATATCTTTGTAAAACTTGTTTTCATAGTTGAAAAGTTAAATCACAATTCTTGTTGTGCAATGGTAAACCTTTATGTTGAAAGAGTGCAAATATATATATATATATATATATATATATATATATATATATATATATATATATATATATATATATATATATATATATATATATATATATATATATATATACATATATATATATATGTATATATATATATATATATATATATATATATATATATATATATATATATATATATATATATATATATATATATTTAATATATATTGCACTTATACATTCTGTTTATCTTGAAAATACTTAAATAATATGTGCTATATGTTCTAAAATGGCCCTCTACTGTAAACTGACACTCTGGCTCTGAGAGAAGAGCCAGTTTGTAAAAAAAAGTCTTGGTTTTGCTTGGTTTATAAATAATCAAACTCATTCAATGGCACAGCATCCTCTTTCACATCATCTCATAAACTTGATCTAGATAGTTAGTGCTGAAATATCGCATCGTATCGTGATATGGGTGTGAATCGTATCGTGTTGCATCGCAATATGTCACAAATGTATCGCTAATATATCGGATCATATTCTTTGTATCGAGATGCGTATCGGATCGGCATTATAGCTTAGATGCCCAACCCTAGTCCTAATACTGTTTTTAGCAGTGTGGGACACATATATGACTGTTCACATCTCAAAAAATGTGCTTTGGTGTTTTGTGACCCTTTAAAAATAGTTTTTAAGTTATTGTTAAAGTGCATTATAGTATAACCCATTAGTAGGAATTTTAAAAAATTCCCATTTTATTGTGTGCTATCCTTACAGGACATCTAAAACGCATCACAAGTTGCTGCCTGGCAATATAATCAGAGATCCAAATGTTCATTATGTCTGCATATTAACCCCGTGAAGGTGATTTGATCTTATCTTCATGTCATTTCTCTGATTATTCATTCCTTAATTTCATGAGAGTATTAAATCATATTGCATTACATCAACACTTGGCTGTCAGATGACAGTAATGAGCAGAAAGATCTTGATAGGGCCTGTTTATGATGCTTATGTGCTGGTGGACAGGACTTCATTGGCTGGATGTCCCTCAGGGGTTCCCTGTCCAAAAATACACGGCCATAATCTCAGATTCTGAATTGTGTGGACTGCAGTGTTGTGACACTTTTGACACGTCCACCAGGAAGGTCACACACAAACTCAAAACAGAAAACTGCATTTTGTTTCTTAGTGCAATATTCCGATCCGGAGAAAGAGAAATTGTTCTTTTGATTGGATGCAGAACACTGCATGAGCCAAAACAAAATGTCATCCTTCTTCCATCCATCTTCTCCACGTTCAACACAATATCTTCTGTTTCGCTGCTTTTTATTTATTTATTTGTTGATTACTCCTATTGTTCTCATTTGTAAAGTGCTTAGGATAAAAATGTCTGCCAAATGATTAAATGCAATGCAATGTAATGTAATATATCCTCTCCTCACTTGCTTGGCTGCCCTGCTAGCAGCCTTGTGATTTCTCTCTCCCTCTTGTACAATTAAAAATGGAAAATGAAAAATGCCTAGTCAAGGTCAGATGAGTTCCTCTTATAAAATGAATGAGGTGAATAGAGGATATCTTTGCAACCACTCATTGTGCTCATATCATCAGGCATTCGTATTTGCCATTCTCACTCAAATGTTATTATCATTAAACCACTTACTTTGCATTTTAAATGCGTGTGTTCTATCTCATTAAACATCATTCCGGGCTCATCCTGGATCCCAGTCCTACAAGCGATTCATCATTGTTTATTTCCAGAACTACAATGTCCACAATCCCATAGTGAGGTTTAGAGTTAGTTGTGTGTACACACCTTTTTAGGTAATTTAACCTAAATCTTAGATTTTTTTACTGAAGAATTTTTATGAAATGCTTTTAAAGAGCCTCTATTATGGGTTTTTGAAAATGACCATACATGCAGTGCGTCATACAGCACTAAAAGAATGAAAACATCCAGCTGAGGTTTAAAGGGTCAGAAACACCAAAACACATTTTTGAGCTGTTGACAGTCATATATGTGTCCCACGCTGCTAAAAACACTATTAGGACACATATATTTCACAAAAAAAGTCAAAATTGGTTGTTTTTGCATTATTTCGAGCAAATTCGTTCTTCCGGTTTGAAACTAATTTTTGAAGCTGCGTCACATCGATGAGATCCTTGCATGTATTCCAACATGTAGACTGGACGTCTGTACCTGGGAGTCCTGACGTCTCTCAGTGTGCTGCATTCATTCATGACAAAGACTTGGCTCAAACCAATTAGCATGTTCTATTGTATGAGGTGCAATCTCATTAATATGCATGATAGCTTGGAAGACTGTTTTTACCTGTACAGTGTTCAGGCGGCAGAGAGAGACACCACATTGCTGCCAAAACAAGTGGAAGAAGAATTGTTTGGAGATACGTGTCGTCAGTGTTGCTTTTATTATTTGCTGCATCGAAGGTTTTGTTTTCATTTTCCAGATTTGAGAGGGCAGCGGGACTCATATGTGGATTACAGTGCACGCTAGACAAAAATATGCATCTAAGGGACATTGTTTACCCGAGAGCTTTTCTCATCTGGAAATGGTAAAATCCGGAATTGCCTCTCGTCTCCTTTTAATAAAGACACGACTATAGTTGGTGTTGATTGTCCTGTCTCTGCAGATTTGGTAGATAAGCGATCAGTGCTCTTTGTTTATTTACTCAGATGGCAAAGTTAGTTGGTATGGTCAGCAGTACTCTTTCAGTGTTTAAAGACGGACCTTAGTCAAATAATTTATAAGTTACTAAAGTTTACAGTACATTAATATCACTACAATATTATAATGCTGCTCTCCGAGTGTAAACATGAAAACACCACAACCTCCCGTATGTCATGAGGGGCATGAATGAAATTGCCAAACTGCATTTATAGTCCACCATTTCATAATTTGTCAAATGATTCGATTACTGATGTCCACGTAAACACAGTCACTGTTTTTCTCCCCTGCGTCTGTGTGTTTGTTTTGCCTCTGTGAAAATCAACGTGTGCCCAAATCGAAACTCCCCTTTTTTATGCAAATTTTTATGCACTTTACCTCCTCCGACACTCCCCCCTAAACATAGCTGGACACGCCCACTTTTCTGACTTTTCCAAACTAGAGGTGAAACTGTCAGGTTTCGCGGCCCTTTAAATCTAAAAGTGCACCATGTTTAAAACTATTGATTCTTTAACAAAATAGTTGACTCAGAGTTGAATAAATGAATCGTGTTGAATTCAGATCTTTTGCCTGATGCATTGATTTTGACACATCACCAAATATTTAGTACCAGATCTGGTAAATGTGAAACGCCTTCCCCTTAAAGTTCATTTTCACAAGAGCCAACCTAGCGCTGTGTTTGTTCCTGTCATTTGTATGATTTTTGATAGAATAACCTATACTGCAATGCAAGATTTGCCGTCCGTTTGCTATTAAAGGTAGGAGCAGCACTGCAACAGAGTCTTATTACTGTATGTACTGGACTTTGTCAGACTTTGACAGGGACAGTCTTTAACGGTTACTGTTCTGGACCAGTTTCTTCTTCCTCTGGATCATAACATGTACAGGCTCATCTAGGATCCCAGTCCTACAAGTGATTCAATAATGTTTATTTATAATGTCCACAATCCTGTAGTCAGGTTTAGATTTAGTTGTGTGAACACAGCTATTGTAGTTGGTTTAACTTTAATCTTAGATTTTTTTTATAAAGAATTTTATAAAATGCTTTTAAAGAGCATCTCTTATAGGTTTTTGAAAATGACCATCCATGCAGTGTGTCATACAGCACTAAATTTATTGATTCCTTAACAAAATAGTCGACTCAGAGTTGAATAAATGAATCGTGTTGAATTCAGATCTTTTTCCTGAAGCTGCGATGTCGTCACATCACCAAATATGTAGTACCAGACCTTTTAAATATGAACACGCCTTTCCCTTAAAGTTCATTTTTACGACAATATTACAGTATAGCTAACTTAGCGCTGTGCTTGTTTCTTTCATTTTATGATTTTTGATACAATAACCTACGCTGCAACGCAAGATTTGCCGGACGTTTGCTATCAAAGAAAGGAGGAGCAGAGACTATTACCGTATAGATGGGACTTTGACAGACTTTGACAGGGACTTTGTTGTTAACGGTTACAGTTCTGGACCAGTTTCTTCTTCCTCCGGATCATAACATGTAAGTGTAATTTAAATTGTTGCCTTGTGTAGTCTGCAAAATTTGTGTTTAAATGCGTGTTGTAAGTTGTAATCACTCCACGTGGCTTGTAATTACTTATCTATTACAGATCAGAGCTTGTACCATTCTCACTAAAATGTTATTATTATTATTTTGCATCATAAATGTTTGTGTTCTGTCTTAGTTAACATAAATTTGGGCTCATCCAGGATCCCAGTCCTAGTAGTGATTCATCAATGTTTATTTCCAGAACTACAATGTACACAATCCTGTAGTCAGGTATAGATTTAGTTGTGAGAACACAGCTATTGTGGTTGGTTTAACCTTGATCTTAGATATTTTTTTTACTGAAGAATTTTATGAAATGCTTTTAAAGAGCCTCTATTATGGGTTTTCTCTTAGGTTAAATCTGTATGGGGCTATTCACATATTGCATCCAAAACCAAGTTGAAAAGACAACGCATGCTCCTTTAGCAATTTAAATGCATTTCTGAACTCGCGATCCTCTGCCATTTGTCTTTGCTATGGCCACCATCAGCTATTCCTACACACGCACAGTATAAATATTCAAATAATTCAACTTTTGCCATTGTGTGGATTAATACTGGTCTACTGGATTAATAAAGGCGTGTCATTGTTATTACTTGCGGTTAGCGTTAAGAGTAGAGTACAGTATATGCTGGTGTTTTTCTGCATTGCTTGATTATATTCCTGCATTGGGTTTTCACACACTCTCTGCTACTCCATAGCCGTCTCGCGCTGAGCCCAGTTGACCAATCACAACCGACTGGGTCATCGGACCAATCACAGCAGATTAGCCTCATGCAAATGAGGAGTTTGAGAACTAAATGAATCGCTGAACAAATCATATTGGAGACTTTGGGAAATTTAGGTAAAAATAAATGCAAATTATAAGACAATGCAAGTGTTTTTTGACATTGCATGCATATAAGCCTGTTGTTGGAGACCCCCAAAACCCAAGTATGACCTTTTATAATACATAATAGGGGCTCATTAAAAGGAAATGATAGGACGGGGATGTTTCGAGAAGCAGGGATCTGCAAAAGTCAGTGTTTATGTAAAATGATAACATCATGTGTAATGTGTAATGACGTACAAAACTATTTGTAGTGGCATGAGAGCATTTTACAAATAAAGTAAGGCATTTTTTGCCACTGGAACAACAAAGTTTGATTTTGGGTTTGAATTATTGTTTTTAAGGTGTCGTACCTGAGGAAGTATACATAAAGAAAGGTGAAGGACAGGATACAGTGGACGGCGTAGAGGAATAATGTTATGATGATGCCTGCAGTGCCCGACTGCTCTGTCCGAAAAAAATGCCAGTAGAGCTTGGCAGCATCCGCTAATGGTTCATCTGAACTGTAGAACAAACGCTGAAACAAAAGAGAAAAAAACACACATTTTCCAACCAAAGTAAATATACAAACATAATCAACAAACTAAAGGAGAAAAAAAAAACGGACACTTCAAATTAAGCTACTTTAACTACAAATTCTGAATTCAGACAATATTCTTTAGAGCCCTAAGTAATCAGAGGTGCACTGCACTCTCCTAGTGCACATTCACCACAGTTTAAAGGGATTTATTTTCAATCGGCCCACCTAAGGCACACCTGTGCAATAGCCATGCTTTAGAATCAGTACTGTATATTGATGTGTCACATCTGTGAGGTGGATGGATTACTAAAATGTAAATGTACATTGCTATTCATTCACACTAGGGAAACCACAGTAAGAGCTAGGGGATAAGACATGATGCTGAAACGTGCATTAAACACAATGCTCAATAGTCTACATGTGTTTATTACCTCATATTACAAACAAACTCAGCTAATTTTATAATGAACTCAATAAAACTGCAAAAGGTACAAATAAACATACCGTATGCCTCTTTGGAGTGAAGCTGAATACATTTTTAATCTGTATATCCTGCATTTTGCATTCTGACGAGCTATGGTTAATACACCAGCTTTTTACATTTGCGGAATTTACATGAGAATGAGGAAACAAGGGTCTAAGACACATGCTATGGCAGTTTTCATGTACTGAATTCTTGGACTATGGTATATTCAGATTTTCTTTATAGGGGACCTTTAAGACTTTTTTTAAAGCAGCATCAAACTTTATATCGCTGTCATTTTTATGGCCTTTCCAACAGCACATCTATGACATTTTTCTAGTATAGAACACCAGATTTAAAAAATTGCTTAATTCCTTAAGATCAAACTTTTTTTTTTTTTTTAATTAGAGGATTAATGACACCTAATATAAATTATTCAGGCACATATCCTATAGTAATGAGGAATTTATGGTATTATGAACAGGTTTTACAACCTCCTGGAAAAGCTATTTTAATAGTTTGGTGGGTGTAGAATCTAACTTAGACCAAAACTGTACAACCAAAGTAAATATACAAACATATAATCTGCAAAATAAAAAAAATAAATATTAAAAAGGACACTTCAAATTAAGCTACTTAAACCAAAAATTCAGGAAAATGCAGCAGAGATGCAGTCAATAATATTTAGAGCCCTCAGTAATCAGATGTGCACTCCACTCTCGTATTGCACGTTCACCACAGTTTTAAGGGATTTATTTTCAATCTGTTTGAGGATTTCTTTTCAATCTGTTTGCATAAAAGTCTTGGTAGATACCAACGATGGTGGGGGATGGATTATAATCAATAAATTCAATAAAACTTCAAAATTCAATAATAAAAAATGCAACCAAATGCATACTGCTGGACATAGTCTGTTATCTGGGATTTTAAATGGACATGATTTAAAACATTACAGACTATTTACAGTGTCAGTACATTCAGTATTTGTCAGTGTCATACATTAAAACATAAGAGGGGACATTTAAAATAGACCCTGGATTTTAGCTAGTATTTTTTTATTGGTGTGTAAATTTTTATCTTTATTCTTTATATATCCAAATAACTCAAATTTAAACGCTTTAAAAACTTACAAAAGAAATAAATAATAAATAATCTCTACAGTCTGATTATCTGGTCAAAATGCTAACATTCAATTTCACTTGTAAAATGACTTTGTAAGATAATGTGAAACTTCTATTTACAGTGCAGAAGTGTCCACGTTATTTTAAGTGACTTACCCCCAGGATGGCATCTACAGCGAAGACCGCCAGAGGGTCCAGCACTGTCCACGCTGCCGCAGCCATGATAAACTTTGACAGGAAAGAGGGCGGTGAGCCAAACACTAGCTGACAGCCCCATCTGATCAGGAGCAGCAGTAGCGTAGCTGCATTCAAGGTCAGGGGGCCCAGCAGCACCACCAGAACCTCCTCCAGGGTAGTCAACAGCGAACCCTGATAGACTAGATCCACTGTGTGTGCTCCCAACCAAAATCTGCCCACAATGAGATATGATGGAAAACTGATTAAGTCCGAGATAATCAAATAAAAATGAATTATAAATCTACATACTATATTAAAGCCGCAATTGGAATTGAACTAAAGCAAGCTGTGGTATATGTTCTTCATGGAATCATACATGCAAAAATGTATCCATTATACAGCCATAATGAAAGTTATAAAGCAGCAAAAATCAAATCAAACATTAGTACAAAATAAACTGAAATGTATAAGACATTGGACTGATCTGCAGTGAATACACAACGTCACAAATTTTACTAAGCTTCTATAATCTCTCCGGCTCATTAATCTTTTTGTTACCTGATAATATTTGCACCCATTCGGCCCACGTCTGCTGTTCACGCTCACCAATCTGGCTCTTCCACTTTACATTAAAACGGCATCAAACTTCTCAAAATTAAATGTAGGTTGCAAGTCTTTCAAATAAAATTATCAGGACCGTTTCATTTTTACTAAACAGCAAACATTTACATTAAAGCCATTGAACCAATGATGATAGGCTGGTATGTAGCCATCAATTCAGAAGAAAAAGCTAAGTGTAGTTGCATTCTATTCTGTTCCATAGTCCATAGTTTATAAAATAAATGTAAAAAAAGGTAATTCACACCACATTTTGAATAAAAAGACTATACAACTGCCAAGGTAACACGATTATATCAGTAGAAGAACAATATCCAATAACAAAGTCATATTTACTGTGAATCGATTTACTTTTTTTCACATTCGAGTCACAATTTTATAACATTTTCAAGCTTTTAATAAGAACCCTTTAATATTGTTTTACATATAAATATAAAAACAACCAATAAAACCATGTATTAGTGTCCGAAAAACCTCTAGCGGCATAGGTGGTATTAAATTACATTGAATTATTTATGTCAATCAGACCTAATGAAATGCAGGGACTTGAATACATGGAGCAAATTATTAACAAAATACAAACAGGTGTGGGTCTACAATAAGTTATGCCATTAAAAAACAGAAGAGCACAAGACAGGGCAGACACATGACATTACTAAACCCTAATCCCCCCTTCGTCCCACCAACAACAACAACAACAACAACAGGCACTACGTCATAATTATGCCCCTACAAGAGAAAGCTCCTGATTGGTTAACACGCCGCAATGTCTAATGAAGTTGAGATTTGCGTCATTTTCGCCACCTCTTCACGCATATCGATGTGTTCAGATAGACGTATAGATGTACCTCATGTGTTTAGATAGACAAAGAAGAAATATCCTAATATATTCTATCATGTCTTTAATCAAGAATATTCAAGAATCCAACATGGAAGATAAACAAACATCAAGAAGCACTTAGGTTACAGACCAGACCAAGAACTTATGAAACATAGACACCTAAATAGGGCGAATGATACAAAATACGAAAAGGCGATGGGTTAAACATAATATGTAATACTACTGCTACTACAACTACTACCACCACAACTACTTTTACATCTACCAACACCAACAACAACATACAGTAAGGGCAAAATGTTTACTGCAAACCTAAATAAATTGCTTTGTATGACTTATTATGTACTCTCCATAAAATGTAAATAAAACCTCCATCACATGCTTCTATATATATATATATATATATGCAATACAAATGCAATAAGATCAGCTGCAGAATCACTGGAGCTAGAGCTGTTCTGTACAAATGTTTTGCCATGTGTTTTTAGTAAATCCTGAAAGTAGTTTGGCAAAAAAAAGAGTTCTGGCAAGCGCTACTATTAAATCAGGCCCGTAAGATCATATTTTAGATTGATAGTCAATCTATCACAATGGGCCCTATCATACACCCGGCACAACGCGGCACATGGCGCGACACAATAGTTGTTTGCTAGTTTCAGCTTGGCGCAAGAGTCGCTTTGACGTTTTGCTCCACGCTGTTTAAATAGCAAATACATTTGCGCTTATATGTGCGTGTATAGGTGTTCTGGTCTAAAAAAGAAGCTGTATTGAGGCGCATTGCTGGCGCATTGCTATTTTGAACTTATTTTGAAATAGAAGCTTCAAATAGATCGGATCAAGGCTGGTCTATTGTCCAGCGCAGAGCACGTTAGTTGTGTGCCTCGCTTACACATTGCTATACAGACAGGGTGTACAGCAATACGCAAATATCTTTGCAGATGAAAAAGAATTAATATATTAAGGATATATATATATATATATATATATATATATATATATATATATATATATATATATATAGGATATAATAAAGATATATAGCCTATATGATATAAATATAAAGGATTAAAATATTACAAAACATATTATTTTCTAGCCTATAAATATAAAAACCATATCTTTACGCTTTCTTCATCTCGGTGGGCTTTTTCAATTTATTCCTAACAATTTGCTTTTGTATAATGTTATCATTATTATCAGTGTTATTTATTTTATGCATATGTATATTTGTTACAAAACTAGCTTAGATTTGCCCACCTGTCAGGTTTTACACCATATGGGTCCATAACGCTTCATTATTATTGTTATTTATTTGTTTGCCGGAAATTAGAAATTAATTTAGAAATAGTTTTGAAACAAATATCTGCGCTAAACAAACAAAATGAGTTATTTATAAGCTATTTGATGTCTGTGCTTACAAGATTTCCCTATCCACGAGAGTAAAAGCGAATAAAGATCATGAGAAGGCTTATCTTTCATTCTCGGCACTGCAGATGCTCAACTGTTTTCTTACTAGTGAAACGCTCAGTTTTTCAACTTACAAAGTCCATCATGTAAATAGCAAATTCGCTATGGCGCAACACAGGTGACTCTTAAAGGGTCATGAAACATATGTGTATATGTGTCCCACACTGCTAAAAACACTATTAAGACACATATATTTCCCTAAAAAATGTAAATTGGTTGTTTTTGCGTTATTTCAAGCAAATTCGTACTTCCGCTTTGAAACAAAGAGAGATGAAAACACCCTGCTGAAACGAGGGGGTTTCATGGCCCTTTAAAGGGAATGGGAGATGAGACTCTTATTAGTTTATTCTCAAAACACACCAATAACTCATTAAGAAAATGAGCTCAACCCTATTAGACCATGCGCCACGGTGCAAAGCGGATTTTTCCGTCTGTAAATTAACAAAAATGGATTACGACACGTCCTAATTGCTTTTGCGCTCTGCGCAGCACTTTGCGCATGGATCGTCAAAATAGAGCCCTTTAAGTTCAATATGTCAATCTAAACTCAGTTTAAGATTTAACTTGACTTGAGAATTAGTTTGATTTGCCTCAAGATTCAACTTGACTCCACTGTGTTCGAGATTTAGTTTGATTTGATCTGATATGTGATAGATTTACATATTTGACCATATTAACAATTATTTAACACACACTTCAGGTTAATTTTCAGATGCTTTTTTTTTGGTAAATTACGTCAACAGACCCAGCCACCTAACACAATTCACTTCAGCGTTTACAACAGGACCTGTGTTGGTAATGAAGAGTTTTTCCACATGCTTGCGGTGCAATAAAATCCACAGAACACATGCTGTTGTATAGACGGGTGGGACTCATTTGGCAGTACAAGGTTTTGTGCTGATTTCGGAGTGTATTTGTGTGTGTAGGAGTGAGGGGGGGTGGTATTTGTGAGAATGCTGGGGGTAATGAAATGTGCGTGGGGTAGAGTGAGAGAGAGACGCTAATGACTGCGGGGCGTGCGAGTGTGTGTGTGCTGTCAGTTTGCAGCTGATCTCTGACCGCTACTGTGGTCACCAGCCCTGTAGAGAAACGCTCGCAGCGGACAAACGGACAGACATGTGGAACATGTCATGAGCCCATGACCCCAGCTCTGTTTTCCACTTGTTTCTCCCTCGTCTGTCCTTCTCTACATTCCTCTCATCTTCTGTCAGTCGTTATCCAGCATTTAATGATTAGATGTGTTTGGCAACAACGCAGCCTGGTGCATACGCATATTCAGTGAATGACTCCTGGATGATAAATTAAATTAACACCACATGCAAAACAGAACCAAACCGCGGTATCACACAGGGGTTGTGATGAAATGCTGTCCACACAATGAATTCTTTCCAAATAAGAAAACGTAGGCCTCTACCACCACATGCTTAAATCAACTGACTTTCTCCTCACGAGGCTGTAAAGTTTAAATAAGCATTATGTTGTGCCAGTGTGTGCTTGTATGCATGCATATAAATGCACACACAACATATGACAACAGTGTATGAATCACCTGCATGCATATATGTGTGTATGTGTGTGTTTTCAGTGAATTATTGTACTATAATTATTGTACTATAACTATAATTATTGTACTATAAGCAGACATTTGTAAAGGTCAGCGTTCCCTCTCCTGGAATAATTCTGCATGTATTTGTGTGTTTGGAATAATGATGAGCTTGACACTGTGTTTGGAAGTGAGTGTTTTGTGTGGAGGGTCACCTGTTGATGGGGATTTGTTGAGTCTGCAGGAAGATCCACTGGCTACAGTAGTGCAGGTACAAGCGGGGAAACCACATTAAACTGAAGAGGAAAAGGCTCAGACTAATCTGAGACAGACGAGGTCGTGGGCGGCAGGACAAACCTAGCAGTGATGGAAGGAGACGCACGGCAAGACGTGTTCTCTCGGCTGTCCCACAACATACAGAAGACGACTTGTGCCGATCTGATCTGGAAATAATAAGCATATGGATAAGCAGTTTAATAGCAAAACATGTGTTTGTTTGTTTATTTTTCCAGCTTCTCACTAATGGACATATAGTGCATAAATACCTTTTATTTTTATATATACACATATATATATATATATATATATATATATATATATATATATATATATATATATATATATATATATATATATATATATATATATATATATATATATATATGTATGTATATATATATATATATATATATGTATGTATATATATATATATATATATATATATATATATATATATATATACATGTATATATATATATATGTATGTATGTATATATATATATATATATATATATATATATATATACAAACATACATACATACATACATACATACATACATATATATATATATATATATATATATATATATATATACATATATATATATACATACATATATATACATACATATATATATATATATATATATATATATATATATATATATATATATATATATATATATATATATATATATATACATACATATATATATACATACATATATATACATACATATATATACATACATATATATACATACATATATATATATATATATATATATATATATATATATATATATATATATATATATATATATATATATATATATATATATATATATACTACATTTCTATGAAAGTTTTGCCAAACTACATCAATGTTAGTCACCATAACACATTTAAAACAATAGTTAGTTTTTTTGTAGAAAAGTGTTGATAACATGTATTTCTAAGTCATCCATACTCAAGAAATCTCTATTCATATAGTCATATACTCTCACCGGCCACTTTATTAGGTACACCTGTCCAACTGCTCGTTAACGCAAATTTCTAATCAGCAAATCCCATACAACTCAATGCATTTAAGCATTTAGACATGGTCAAGACGAACTGCTGCAGTTCAACCAAAGCATCAGAATGGGGAAGAAAGGTGATTTAAGTGACTTTAAACATGGCATAGTTGTTGGTGTCAAACAGGCTGGTCTTAGTATTTCAGAAACTGCTGATCTACTGGGATTTTTTTACACACAATCATGTCTAGGGTTCACAGAGAATGGTCTGAAAAAGAGAAAATATCCAGTGAGTGGCAGTTCTGTAGGTGAAAATGCCAGTTTGCACAGGCTCAAAAAAAAAAAAAAAGGACAATAGAAGATTGGGAAAACGTTGCCTGGTTTGATGATGACTTCAGCAGCATTTGGATGGTAGGGTCAGAATTTTGCATTAACAACATGAAAGTATCGATCTATCCTGCCTTGTATCAATAATTCAGGCTAGTGGTGGTGGTGAAATGGTGTGAGGGATATTTTCTTGGCTCACTTTGGGCCTAATAGTACCAATTGAGCATCGTGTCAAGGCCGCAGCCTACCTGAGCATTGTTGCTGACCATCCTATTATGACCACAGTGCACCCATCTTCTGATGGCTACTTCCAGCAGAATAACACGCCATATCATAAATAATATTCTCAGAATGGTTTCTTGAACATGACAATGTGTTTACTGTACTAAAATTGCCTCCACAGCCCCCAGATCTCAATCCAATAGAGCACTTTTGTGATGTGGTGGAATGGGAGATTCACATCATGAATGTGCAGCCTACAAATCTGCAGCAACTGTGTGATGCTTTCATGTCAATATGGACCAAAATCTCTGAGGAATATTTCAAGTACCTTCTTGAATCTAGCTCTGAAGGCAAAAGAGGGTCCAACCCGATACCAGTAAGGTGTACCTAATAAAGTGACCAGCTTTTAATGTAGTATAAATAGTTTAAACTGTTTTTTTACACTTGACAATATGGCACAATAAATGTTAAACTATGATTATGAAATGCTATTCAAGCATCGTTCTTTGTTACAGTATTTACCCTTAATAGTAAATACATGAATTGAATTATTGTTTATGGTTGAAAATGAACTTACCTAAGTCTGTTTGCCAAATTTAAGCAATCACAAATAACAAGAGATAGCATTTAACAAAACAAACATTACATCCACACAACCCCAAATGTCTTTCTGTACATCTACAACAACCTAGACAGAGTTAACGTGTCAGGGACGCTTCCCTGTCAAGCTGCATTATGCTACCATGGCAAATAAATCCTGACTTGCATCGCCTCTCTAATGAACGTATCAATGATATATGAACAGATATATTTTTAGCCGCCTGCACTGAGTGGCTTTTCAAGAGAAAACGTCTAATGCAATTTGAAATCTGTTATTGCCACAAAACTGATTTTTATTGCTATAGCTCCGTCTCTTGAGGTTTGTTTTAAAGAAAGTGTTGCATGTGTGCGCCTGCTTTAAATGTGGCACAGAAAAGAACCGAATGTATTACATCCATCTCATGCTGTTACATTTAGACTTTTTACTATTACGATAGTTCTCAGTACGGGTGAGTAATATGAGCAAACCTCTAATTGCATTTGTAATGCAACCTGCATTGTTTGTGCTGTGGATAGGAGTGAGTTCACATTTATTGTTTGGTTGTATTATAGTTGGCAGCATGGTGGCTCAGTGGTTAGCACTGTTACCTCACAGCAAGAAGTTCCCTGGTTTGAGTCCCAGCTGGACGAGTTGGCATTTCTGTGTGGAGTTTGCATGTTCTTCCCGTGTGCTCTGGTTTCCCCCACAGTCCAAACGCATACACTACAGGTAAACTGGATGAACTAAATTGATCGTAGTGTATGATTGTGGGTGTGAATGTTTCTCAGTACTGGGTTGCAGCTGGAAGTGCATCCGCTTTGTAAAACATATTCTGGAATATTAACCGGTTCATTCCGCTGTGGTGATCCCTGATAAATAAGGCACCAAGCCAAAAATGAACTAATTACAGTTCCAGTGATCAAAATCCAACTCTACACACTCTTTTCTACACAAACATGCAGCACATTACATTAAACTATGATCTAGAGCAGGGGTGACCAACCCTGTTCCTGCTGATCGACCTTCCTGCAGATTTCAGTTGCTACCTATATTAAACACACCTGCCTGTAATTATCAAGTGCTGTTCAGGTCCTAATTAATTGATTCAGGTGTGTTTGATCAGGGTTTGAGCTGAACTCTCTAGGAAAGTCGATCTCCAGGAACAGGTTTGAGCACGCCTAATCTAGAGTATGAGGCAATGAACAGCGGCCCTTAGACCCATGTACTGTATCTGTGCCTTTAGTTACAGATTCAGATCTAGAGGCACTTAAAGCCTTCTTTATTTGCAGAATATGTCACTTTTTTCTAACTTGGAGTTTGGAGTATCCTTTCAATCATAGTTGATGTGTGAACAACCTAATATTTTACCTCATGTTTTCTTGTGTTGACATGTCTGCTTAGTTTTAGTATTGTTTTAATGTACAAATGTAATATATAAATCCAATCTATCAAGGCTGGTATAAAAGATCCCTGCAGAATGATACAGATCTCTGCAGAATGATTAAAAAATTTTATGTTCAATAACAACATGAATATTAAGACTATGCATAATGAATATGAATAATATTTCCATTGAGTGTTATTTAGTTTGAAAACGATTATAAAACCTCTTATCTAATAAAGGCTCCAGTCATTCGTGTGACGGAAGGGAAACTGGACAACAGAGTTGAGGATCCGCAAACAAGTTTAAACAAAGAATGGTCAGGCAGGCAATGGTCAAACGGGTACAAACAGTATCCTAGGGGTAATCCAGAAGCATAGTCAGAAAAGCAGGCGAACAGTCAGGACAGGTGGTGAAAACAACGGAAACAATAAAACAAGGCAAAGGGTCAAAACACAGCTAAACAAGGCAAGGGAAGACAAGAAAACACTTCATGGTGTTACAATAACAAAACTCCTGACAACCTGTGTGTGTGTGTGCGTGCATGTGAGAAAGAGAGAGAGAGAGAGAGAGAGAGAGAGAGAGAGAGAGAGAGAGAGAGAGGTGAACAAAGTCCAGGTAATCAGTCCGTGATGAGTTACCAGCTGTCTTGTGTAATTAGAGGGAATCAGGAACTGGTGTGTGTGAGGTGAATAATGGTACTTGTAGTACAGTTCAGTGACAAAAGTGTAGTTCTCCAGCGATCTGAAAGTATTAGATCGCTGATGATCATGAGAATTAGAAATTGTGCAAAATAAAATTACTGTACTGTGTAGATTTCACATGGGACCCCTGACTGGTTCTGTGCCCCCCATTTAAAAATGGTTTCGGCCACTTACAGTGTTAATGAACAGATTATTCAGCAAAAACTACTGGACAAGTGAATGAATGAATGAATACATACATGCATGCATGCATGCATACATACATACATGCATGCATGCATACATACATACATACATACATACATACATACATACATACATACATACATACATACATACATACATACATACATACATACATACATACATACATACATAAATGTTTTTATTTTATATAAGCCTGACTCAATACACTTTCCAGCATGATAACTTGGAGCCATGCTATTTTGCTCAGTGTCATTCTGTTTTCTAATTAAAGCATTAATACATAAAAAAGTCATGTCTGAGCCTCTTTGTTTTACCCCGGCTTAAGTTAATGCCAGTGGATTTGTGCAAGCATTTTTACCAGAACATATAAACAGTTGAAAATAGAGGTGGATGGTGATTGACAGCATAATGTAAGATTTGGTATAGTCAGAGTGTTTACATTAACAACCCTTTGCACAAAAGGTTGAATTTTACACAACTGATCCCAAGTGGATAACATTCACTAACAGACAGCAATGAGAAGCACAGCTTTGATGTCATGTCGATCTGAAGCAATGCGCATGAGAAGAGAGACAGCGCGGCTTTATTCTGAGAGTTAAGAGTTATCACAGAGAAGAGATCTGGAGACGTGTAGAACATTCTACTTCACATCTCTATGCAAACTTCAAAATCCCACATCTACATAATACATGCAACCAATTGGAACCAAGCCATATTATATGCACAATCATACATTATAACTGTTTATGATGATGTTATGTTGTGACAATCAGCCACGAGCTATTTTTCCATGCACATATGTTTATGCGCATTTTGGAAAATCGCATAAAAAGATGCTTTATGGAAATACCAAAATGCACATTTTTAATTAAAAGAATTAGATGTTGCTTTACAATTAATGTTAGCTACTGCATTCACGAATATGAACAAACAATACATGTATTGCTGGATTTTATCATGTTAGTTAATGAAAATACAGTTGTTCTATTGTTAATGTAATGTGAAGCGGACGCTGACAACACTGAAAAAATAATTCAAGGATGATTCCTTGGATTTACTAAACGTTTTTAAGTTAAGGGGTGGCAAACTACATATTTGGGCTGATTTTAAACAAACAAATTAAGTTGTACATTACTAAATTTAATGTGTTTGTTTAAATTCAACACAAATAAATTGTTTGCAACAACTTTGCAGACAGCATTTTTTTCAGTAAAGGGAGTGCGGATCTAAACGCAGGGTTATTGAGAATGGTTAGGCGAGCAACGGTCGCAATCAGGAGCAGACAGATTTATGCTAGCAAATCCAGAGTCGTAGTCCAAAACACAGGCGGTAGGTCAGTACAGGCAGACAGCGGACAACATAAACAAACAAACAAGTCGAGGGTCAAAAATATGGCAAAGCAAGGCAAGGCAAGGCAAGGAAAACGTCATAATGTCACAAATCTGTAAAACAAGACTCAGCAATGTGTGTGTGTTTGAGAGATGTATAAATAGTCTGTGTAATTAGCCCTAAATGAATCAGCTATGTCTTTTTGCAACCATGGGGTGGTCTAGGCCAGGTGTGTGAGAGAAGTGCATGACTGGAACTTGTAGTCCATACACCAGTGGATTTGCAGTCCTTCAGCAATCTGCCAGGATTAGATCGCTGGTGATTTTGACAGTTAACAAGCAAACATTAAGATGTTATTGCATTAGTAAATGCTGAACTATGATTAATGCAGTACAATCATTGTCATTATTACATCATGTTTGCAAAAAGATGAACTCATGAAGCCTTATTATAAAGTGTGACCAAAATGTATGTGAAAAACTGAGAAACATCAACTTTTTATCTGCTAATTTACCAAATAAATTCCATTATGCAAAACGAAAAACTCATGTGACTTTTTTAACAGATCATGTGGTGATAAAATAGGTGTATCGGGACAGCATAAAGGTGCGGTACGTGATTGTCTTCAGAAATATTTCTCTTCACGTTCCAATAGCAATGGTTAAAGTAAATTATCTAAATGTATTTAAATTTTTTAAGACAAAAAAATGTTAAGTATAACAGAGTTATACTCTGATAAGTAGTCCAAACTGTCTGTTAACAAATGTAGATTTGTACACCTGCATAGCTCTGTTCAAGCAGACTGATCCATCATTTGCACGTGCATATACCCAAAAGAGTGTGAAGGATTCGGATTTATACCTTCCAATCCATCTCAGCATGGATCAACGATTATCCTTTTCTCATCATCCTGTTGCTCATTATTTTTTATTAAATATAATTATTTGATTATTTGAAAGAGCATTTAACTTTGAAATTGATTTGAACCGATGAATAAGTAACACACTGCTTCATGTAAGAATGGTCATTGTCCTTGCTCCTCTCTTTGCCTGTCTATTTTAACTTTGTTTTCAGGAAACACACAAAAACCAGGTCATAGGTCATGGAGACCTCTCTCTCTCTCTCCCTATGTCCCTCTGAACGGAATTACTGATGCTGAGGAGGGGGAAAAGACCTGTTTCTATTAGTCATAATATTGTCTACAGTAATTAAGCCGTTTTGATTGTTAATTATTTTTAGAGTAAGTCCTTTTTATGTTAGATAGACATTGTGTGTGGTGAGGATATTGTAGCCGAATGTTGATGGAACTAGTCTGATAAAACAGCTGAACGTACAAGAAACAACCTTTAGTTTCCACAACAGATTGTCTCTTGCTTCTATTGCATCCATGGTTTAGCTTTTTACAGGTCGTACGTAGATCAGCTCGTGATCAGCTCGCTAGGTTTGGCCTGACCCCTAGGAACCATGTCGCCAGCCCTATCTGGAGTTAGATACAATTTTTCCTTGACGCACACATTCAGGCCATCCATATCTGGAGCTAGATACAATACTTAATTGAAGCACGGATTTAGAATTGTCTATTTTTGCTGTAACCAATGAGAACTGTTTACCTGGATCCCACCTTTTCTGGACTTGTGTAAAGAGTATAATTGCTGCATTGTTGTACTGTAAGTCAGAGCGGCCTAGGAACTCATTGCGAGTGTTTAAGCTGGTGAAATTGCAAACGATCTTCAGTAAACTTCATTTATTAATTTGAATCTCCGGCTCTTCTTCATCTGACAGACTGGTCATTCTTTGGGTCAAACTGTATACCATCCCTACAAGTGAATGCGGTAGAAACAAATGCTGAATCAAAACCTTTTAAAATCCTAAATCAATGTTGGAGTTACTTTTGCATGCTGGAGGAAGGATGGCACCATGGCTGAAGTATTTCTTTTAGACAAGTTATCTTATGTTTTAAAACTTTTTTAGTCGCACAAAGCTTATGTTGATTATGTTGTTTTACGAATGGGTTATATGCACTGAAGTGTTGTTCAGCAACTGAAATCTTCCAAAAGATTGATGTGACTTTTCAATTTCAAAAGAGAGTGTTTACAGCAGGGGTGTCAAACTCAATTCCTGGAGGCCCGAAGTCCTGCACAGTTTAGTTCCAATCCTGCTCCAACACACTTACCTGTAGGTTTCAAACAAGCCTGAAGGACTCAATTAGTTTGATCAGGTGTGTTTAATTAGGGTTGGAACTAAACTGTGCAGAGCTGCGGCCCTTTTGGAACTGAGTTTGACACCTGTGATTTACAGCATCGATAATGTAGATTTTTTTTATTTAGTTTAAACATACATACAGTAACATACATAAACAGCGCTATTCCATCTATTCTGCTTTACTGAGGTGAAGTTGGTTTTATATTCACATTTGAATATTCAGTCTGAAATATCTTGTAAGTATGTTTTAGTCCTGCACCCCACCGGCCGAGCACCGTAGTTGCTTTAGGACAAAGCACAGAAGAGAGTGAGAGCAGTGATCCTTGCATGCATTTAACATTGCACATTCTGACATGTTTAGCTTGCTACACAACTGAAAATGTGCTAGATATAATACTCAGTGGATGGAAAAGATTTTTGATTCATTGGATGGAAATGGTGCTTTATTTGCACATACTTTATTGACTGATGTTTTGAAATAAAATAAAAACAATGGACCTTTTTTTTTACATTTCCAGGTTTCTCAGTAGCAGAAGTCACCATAGTTGCATTGTTGCTAAACTTAAAGCGTAGCGAATTGGAAAATAGAATAAATATATATTTTAAGACTCCTATTAGATGAAAAAATAACAAAAAAATAAATGAAAAACTCCACAATGGTGTTATCAAGACTTTCAGAAAAAGTAAAAATAAAAATAGTGTGAGACTGATAACGGCAGCAAGAAGAGAGAACATTCATTCATTTTCTTGTCGGCTTAGTCCCTTTATTAATCTGGGGTCGCCACAGCGGAATGAACCGCCAACTTATCCAGCAAGTTTTTACGCAGCGGATGCCCTTCCAGCCGTAACCCATCTCTGGAAAACATCCACACATACACACACTCATCCACTATGGACAATTTAGCCTACCCAATTCACCTATACCGCATGTCTTTGGACTGTGGGTGAAACCAGAGTACCCGGAGGAAACCCACGCAAACGCAGGGAGAACATGCAAACTCCACACAGAAACGGCAACTGAGCCGAGGATCGAACCAGCGACCCAGCGACCTTGCTACCGAACGTGCTACCCACTGCGCCGCCGAAGAGAGAACAACTTCTCAACAAATTTACAGTCCTGCTTATAGATGCTGAATTTAAAACGTCTCGCCCAAGAGGTAATTCAGTTTTGTTAGTTGATGCAAAGATGACATAATACATACATAAGTACATATAAATCTACGCACGTTGAAGGATTTAAGATGCTGATGATCGTTAAACACGTCATAACAGTCTATTGAAAAGGGTCCATAATGCAGGTTGTAATAGCTCTATCACATCTGTCCAGGTCACAGTAAGATGATGCTTTCGTGTCAAAAACAGGATGTAATGTAACCAAATTTAAATCTTCGAATGCCCCAAGCACATAATAAATGGCTTAATAATCAATAATCATTGTGCTGTTTAAACCAACAGTCCCCAGATGCCATTTAACCCAACGGTCTCTCCTCCCACAAAGCCACAGAGATATTTTAGCGCAGTTTGGATATCATTCTCTTTGGCCCCTTGTATCCTGTTTTCCACAAATATTTTACAATACAACACAGATTTATATCTTGCCTTGTTTTTCCATAATTATCTTCACATCTCGAGATTTTACAACAAAGCCCATTTCCCTGTTTCTGGCAGGGTGAGATGCACATAAATGTGTTTCATTGAGAAAAAGGCAGCAAGAGGAGATTCGGGGTGTAGTAAAAGAGAATTACTGCCGCAGAATTAGAATACGGCTCATAATTAGAATAGGAATTTTGCCACTGCCAAATTATCAGAATTATTTGCAGCTGAGAGCAGAGGGGAGATGGGCGCTGGGGTACTTTAACCTAATCGAATACAGGGGGGAAAAAATGTGTTCCACTTAATTAGCGGATCTTGTTTGACTAATAGCTAACCGCTCCTTTTTTTTTTCTTTCGAGGCACTGAAGCGCCTACATATGAAAGAAGTGCTTGAGTCTCTATAAAAACAGAAGCATGGAGTATATGAACGTTTCACAGATTGATTAACCCCTCCAGTCTTCTGGATCTTGCATCCAAATGCTCTTCCACACCCCATGTACATGAGGAAGCTGAATCCAGGCCAGCGCAACATGTGTATGTTTATAGGCCGGTTGCATTTATCGGTAGGGAATCTCACTTGGTAGTGCCCAGACCCACCGAGTCTAATAAACACAGTGGAAACTTGAAGTCTGTGAATGCACCTGAATCCACTGAGAGTGCTTTTCAGCAGGTTATTCAGCAAAAGCTTGGCGTAAAGTTTCTTACTTTCATGGCACAAGTTCAATGCTTCATAGCACAGCTCTGGTGGATTTCAGCAGGAAATGAATCATCAGTTAATGCGAACTCGATCTCTGCACCAGTGATATTTGGAAGAAAAAAAAAATATTAAAGCATGGCCAGAACTAGCAAACTTTCTGCCAGTTCTTTTAAAATGAAATTAGACTATTTTTGCATGCAACTAGGCCATAAACCACACAAATAAAAAATATAAAATAACGTAACCAATAAATTATGCGCAGCTTACAAATTATCCTAACAAAACGCACGTAAACGTTTACTTCATTATATTTTCAAATTCATCTGAATTATATTCAAAATTTGAGATTTTTAGTTTGTGTTTACATAGCTTGGTTTACATGACAATCTTTACATACTAGTACAAAATGTACAATATTGAAATGCTGTTAAGGTTTATACAGTATGTATAGATGTGATTTTACAAGACAGAACAGGAAAGACGTAATTAAACCTTTTAGAAAAACTGCTATTCAATGAATAAATCTGTACAGACTGCTGTCTTTGCAAATCCTTTTCCATAATAAACTCACCACAGCCAACAAAAAAACTTGAATCCCAGCAACATGATACAGTATTTTCATATCCTGAGCTGGAAAATGTACTTGGATGCTAAAAGACGCACTAAAAATGCCATTGATATTTATTTTTTTGCTGAAAAACAAAAATTTAGAGGAGAAAATTTGGATGAGAAAAATAAGATTATTCATTTTCCTTCGGCTTAGTCTCTTTTTTCATAAGGGGTCGCCACAGTGGAATGTACTACCAATTTATCCAGCATGTGTTTTACACCGGGGATGCCCTTCTAGCTGCAACCCAGTACAGGGCAATATTCATACACACTCATTCACATTCATACACTTTGGCCGATTTAGTTCATACAATTTACCTATACTGCATGCCTTTGGACTGTGAGGGAAACTGGAGCACCTGAAGAAAACCCACATGAACATGGGGAGAACATGCAAACTCCACACAAAAATGCTAAGTGACCCAGCCTGGTCTCGAACCAGCGACCTTCTTGCTGTGATGACCACTGAGCCACTGTGTCGCCTTTAATAGCTTTATTCTTTTAATTAGAATGGAAAATGTACATCTACTAGTATATGTTTAAAATGAATATAGAATTGTATCATCTAACGAGTAACTGAAATAACTTTGATATTTAATTAATATAGTAGCACATGTGGTGAGAGAAAAATGGTAAAAGTGGAACTTTTAAACAAACTGGATGCATTTATGTTTATTTTAATGCTGTTTTCTGCTGAATATTAATATTAGAGGTATTCAAATACCAACACATTTATTTCCATTTCCAATTTATGATTAATGAGGTAAATAAACTATTTGTTCATGGGGGCTGGTGTAATAATAGATTTACTT
This sequence comes from Danio rerio, assembly GCF_052040795.2. Classification (NCBI taxonomy): domain Eukaryota; kingdom Metazoa; phylum Chordata; class Actinopteri; order Cypriniformes; family Danionidae; genus Danio; species Danio rerio. Next base: position 8,718,180 of record NC_141044.1, read on the forward strand.
GCTTAGAACCTCATATGGTAGATCATTGCAAATGTGGACTGCTTGAGTTGAGGAAAAACCATGAGAAAAGGGAATTTATTTATTTATTTATTTATTTATTTATTTATTTATTTATTTAACTTATTAGTATTATTATTATTATTATTATTATTATTATTATTATTATTATTATTATTATTATTATTATTATTATTTATTTATTTATTTTTGTTTTGATTTTATATTTAAAAATAAAGTACAGTAAAATAAAATTCATATGATTTACAGCTGTGGTTGCCAGTATTTTATCTTTAAAAATATGGTACAAACCATGAAATAATTTTCTTATTTTTATTTATTTATTAATATATAGGACACTACCATACAACCGGCACAATAATGCGCAAGATGTGTATGGCACAATTTGCTGCCATTTCAGACCAGCGCAACCCTAATTTTCACATTTTGCACCACGTTGTTTAAATAGCTAATCCATTTGCATCACTTAGTGGGTGTGCCGGTCAAGAAAGGACGTGTGTTAAGGTGCATCATTGGCACCTTGGTTTTGGAAAGAACTGAAATAGACCACACCATTGGCTAAATAAAAGCTGGTCTAAAGTCCAGTGCTGAGCGTGTTAGTTTTGCACCTATGTAGGTTCAAACATTTACACATTGCTTAATATCCACAGGATGTACAGCAATACACAGATATCTTTACATATGAAAAAAATTACTAAAATGTTACAAAACTTATTATTTTTTACATAAATATTAAAACCACTACCTCCACGCCTCATCTCGGGAGGCTTTTTCAGTTTCAGACAATTTGCATTTGTATAATGCTATTAATATTAGAAGTATTATTTATTATTTGCATATTTATATTTGTTTTAATAAAAAACAAGTTTAGATTTATCCACCTGTCGGGTTTTGGAGACGTATGCATCACCTCATTATAGGATAATAGGACGTGTGTTTGGATAACTAGTTTTTTGACCACACTTCATTATTATTGATCATTTATTTGTTTGCTGGAAATTAGCACTGAATTTAACTGTAGCATTTTTATGGTATTTTTACCATTGAAATCTCAGATTATTATTATTTTTTATTTATTTATTTATTTTTTTACAAAATGGTAAACAGTCTTTTTTATGTTTCTGTATCTAAAGAAAAATGTAAATATATCACAGCTGGATACATCTAATAATCTAAATGCATATCATATGTAAATATCTCAAAATATCCCCAAAATGTATGAACGAACAAACAAAAAAAATAACCCTTTAACTCATAAATAAACCATAATAAAAAGAAAAAAAATATTTTTTTATTTAAAAAAAAGAATAAAAATATATCTATTTAGAAATGTGTCATATTCACACTAGACTGTTATTATTTTGATCCAAATGTGAACACTGAGGGCCCTGTCATACACCTGGTGCAAAGTGGTGCAAGGTGCGAAGCAATTGTTTGCTAGTTTTAGCTTGGCGCAAGAGTCGTTTTGATGTTTTGCACCATGCTGTTTAAACAGCAAATGCATTTGCAAATGCACACTCACATGTGCGCCCATAGGCGTTCTGGTTTAAAAAAGGAGGCGTGTTGAGGTGCATTGCTGGCGGGTTGCTATTTTGAGGAACTATAATAATCCTGCGGCTCGCTTACACACTGCTTAATACACACAAGATGTACAGCAATACGCAAATATCTTTACATATGAAAAAAAAAGAAATTAAAGAATTAAAATACTAAAAAATATATTATTTTCTAACATAAATATAAAAACCACCGCCTCCATGCCTTCTTAATCTCTGGGAGCTTTTACAGTTTATTCATAACAATTTGCTTTTGTATAATTTTATTATTATTATTAAGTACTATTCATTATATGCATATTTATATTTGTTTTATTAAAAACAAGCTTAGATTTGTCCACCTGTCAGGTTTTAGACCATATGGGGCATAGCATATGTATTTGGATATAAGTTTTTTGACCACACTTCATTATTATTGTTCAATTATTCATTTGCTGGAAATTAGAACTGAATTTAGAAATAGTTTTGAAACAAATATCTGCGCTAAACAAACAAAATTAATTATTTATAGGCCAATGGATGTCTGTGCGTACAACAAAATTTCCTATCCACGAAAGATAAAAGTGAAAGTAAAGAATGAGGAGGCTCATCTCTTATTATTACGCTGTAGACCACAGGAGTCAAACTCAGTTCCAAAAGGGCCGCAGCTCTGCACAGTTTAGTTCCAACCCTAATTAAACAAACCTGATCAAACTAATTGAGTCCTTCAGGCTTGTTTGAAACCTACAGGTAAGTGTGTTGGAGCAGAGTTGGAACTAAACTGTGCAGAGCTTCGGCCCTCCAAGAATTGAGTTTGACACCTCTGCTGTAGATGCTCAGTTTAACTGTTTTCTTACTAGTGAAATGCTCAGTTTTTCCACTTACAAAGTCTGTCATGTAAATAGCAAATGCGCTATGGCTTAACGCAATTGACTGTTAAAGGGAATAAGAGATGAGACTCTGATTGGTTTATTCTCAAAACAAACCTATAACTCATTAAGAGAAAAAGCTCAACACTGTTAGACCATGCGCCACGGCACAGGGTGGATATTTTTGTCCTTAAAATAGCAAAAGTGGATTCTGAAACGCCCATAATGCGTTTGGGTATTGTAATGTGTGAATGGATCGTCAAAATAGTGCCCTGAATTCCACAAAACAGGAAATTTACTACCACAACCCTGAACAGGGGAAACTAAAGAACTTCTCAACATAAAACTGGCCTGGAACAAAACTGACGGGTCTGTCACACTTTGCATCACAGACAATACAAACTATGATTAAAATAAATAACAAAACTGCTTCATAGGGCCAGACATATTCATTTATTTACACAGGCAAAAAATACTACTTTAAAACTGTATGCTTATTTATACAGCCATTAAATACGCGTAAACTAAAATGTCTCTCTTTTTCAAGGTTCAGCAATGCAAACATGCCTCGCATTGATTTACATCGGTTTATTTTTGCATTCAATTTTATGGAAAACAATTATATATTAATCTGAGTTTTCCAGTTATTTATTAGTTCAGCAATCTCCCGGGACATTTAGAACATGTTGTTGGAAGTAACAGCTCAACTTTCTGTCCATGGCCTTCTATTCAGCTGGACACCTCGTTCTCTGAAGTGCACTTGAAACTAGGGCTATGGGAAAATACACAAACACACCATGATTCGGCCGCCCACTATACCACGACCGGTCAGCCGTTCTCAGGCCAACATCTCGTCAGATTTGACAGTTTTGATTTTTGTGAAGTCAGAGGGCATCTATACAAACCTGGTCACGGAAGTCTAGCGTGCGTTTGTTGGGTTTTGATGGTTCCCAGGAGCCTCTCAGCACAGGAAAGGGCCCATCAGCCCCTGAGGTGACTTCACACACCTCCAGACAAAACTACCCACAGTATTACATCAGAATGTATTGACCTGTGACTTGAAGACAGAGGAACGTGGGATGTGAAACTGCGGGCATGCTCTGCTTATACATGGTTAACTTGGCGTTCACGACCAACAGCCCTAGGATAATTACTGAGATCTACAATTATCATATTTAACTAACGAAAGCTTTGGGTTGATGTTTGTAAAACAATATTCTACTAGCTTAAATTCGGCATTGAGTTAAAGTCAAATGTTCTTCAAACCCATTGTTAAATACCATTTGCAATCCAATTTAGTTACATAATACGGACCACATGCAAACAACTAGCGAATAGAAAACCATGACTATTTGAAAGGGTAGTGTTTTAAAATGAACATTTATATCAGGTAATTTCATATAGGATTTTAACTCAATGTACATTTTAATGTAGTTTTAATCAACACAAGCTCATTCTGAAAATGTAGCCCTATATGCATTTCTGGAGAGCGCAAATTATGTAGCCAGAGGAATGTATGGCTGCATTTCGTCAGTTTGTCCAGTGGTTCATCGCATACATCGAAGGATTTGATATGCAAGGTTTGAGTTCGACGAAGAACAATTCAAGAAAGTAGGCAAGACAAAAACAAAAGCCAAAAAGTTAAATTAATAAGTAAATAACAGGGAAAGAATGTGGTAAAATCTGGAGAAAAAAAAAAAAAAAAAACAGGATGTCTGGCTTTTCTTTTTTTTTGAAAACACTGTCGGTTGGGTTTATGGAATTGGGTCTGTGGGTTTTAAAACACTATCAGTTATGTTTAGGGAAGGAGGAGGATGGGTCAGTTGATTGGTCAGTCAGTCAGTTGACAGTGGCCTCTGGGGGATTTACGTGAGAACAGCCGGTGCAAATGGCACTCGCGAGAGAAATTTGAGATCTCAAAAAGCATTCAGAGCAGCCAACAAAAACTGCAAAAAAAACGTAGCTCCTGGATTTTATTTTGTGCTCTCCAGAAATGTATATAGGGGTATGTAATCAGTCAATTTTAATACCTAGGAATAGTTTACTTAAAACTAAATTCTGCCATCGTTTGCTCACTACTTCAACTATCACAAACCTATACAAAACAAAACATGTTTGCTGTTTGTTTGCTACTTATTTAAAATGAGTTGAAATGACACAACTCTTGTTTTTTTTTTGAGAAGGGGGGGGGGGGGGGTTAATTAATAATTTTTTGTTCAATCCACTCTTTAAAGTAACTTAATTCTTTCATGTTGCGACAAAACAAATTGATTGTGTGGAACCCAGGACTTTGTTACAGTGCGTTTGACTTTCTTCACTGTAAAAATGCTTAGTTCCACACAATCATTTTGAGTTGGGACAACATAATTGGTAACTTATTAGTTTTATAAATTCTTCAGCAACTGTTACTGTTTTAGTTTGGGGAGGTCATTTTTGAGAAAATGCCTCTGACGGTGAGAAAGTAGGACACCGATATAGTCTCAGAAAACATTTATTTTGCCTTATTTTGCATGCTGATATAGACTCATATAAACTCATGAGACACTTGGCTTTAAAGGTATATTTTTTCTAGGTTATTACATTAATGTTTCCTGTGTTTGTATATGAAAAAAATGAACAGTACAATTATTCTATCTCATTACTTCATAATGTATAACTTTTCATATTGTTTAGCATGAAACTATAGCAAAGCCAATGTAAACGAATTTATGTTTATAGCTATATAAACATAAATCATATTTTGGAATTATTGCACAAATATTAAGTCATCACAGCATTAGTTAGTTAGTTGTTTCTGGTTTTTGTTAGTCCTAATTGATGTTGTTTACAAGTAGAATAAATCCCTTCATATACAATTTGCAGCGGTGCTCATTCATTTTTGGTGGGTGCTTCTAAGTTTTTTTCTGGTGCTCTTAAATTTTTTCTGGTGCTTTTCTGGTCCAAATATTTAAAGTTGGAAGCACCGGTGCTACCAAGTAAAAAAAAAAAAAAGTTAATTTCAAGCCATGTAGCATTTATTTTTAGCGTTTAGATATTTTTGAAAAATGTTGAAAACCTTTCAAATGAACTAAACTGCAACCGCACAAAAACATGAGCTCACAATTACAATTTCAATAGGCATGACTGTATATTTTAGTTTACTGTGTCAGTATGCTTCCATCATTTCAAAAGCAATATATGTAAAAATGATTTGCAAAAAGCCAATGACAAAGAAGCTCAAAGACAAAGTAAAGATGCAAAAAAAAAGTGGAACAAATGGAGACGGAATCAATTTGTGAAATGATGGAGAGGACTTTTGTACAAGGAGATGGGAACAAATTTGGTAAGCATTGCTCATTCTCCGGAGGAAACACAGACCCCTCATCTTCCTCTTTTTAGGACAGGAAAAGTCACAGATATAATTGATATGAGATTTGGGGGGTATATTTCAGTGTAATTAGAGTCTTGATAATTGGGCTAATTAGATATAATTGTTGTGTGAGACTGAGTTTGATTAAAGCAGGTTTCCCCAAAACGAGAACAAAGGGAAAAAATATTTAGTTGACAGGATGACATTAGTGCAACATAAATACACAGTAATTAACAAACACATGAATGCATGGAAACCATTCCAGCAACGTTAAATACACACTTGCAGAAACATTCACTGTCCTTCTCACTAAGATATGAATCTTTAACAAAAATGCTCTGCAAAGAAACTGCAAAACGACATCTCAAGGCAACATTCAGAGGTAACATCCAAGAAAAAAAAACTGAACCCAACTTCTGTCACAGCATAAGTAAGCCATTAACAAAAGCTGCCTCACTGTAGGCAGTTCCAGTCTGAAGCAGTCTCCCTACCAACATGACACCAAACGTGTGGCTCATTTTAAACTTAAAATGACTGTTTCTATTTTATTATGTTTATATTAAACGTAATTTAGTATTATGATGGCAAATTTTCAGCAGCCATTATTTCAGATCATTCAGAAATCATAGACCCTTTTCACATTTCCAGGTTTCTCAGTAGTGAAAGGCGTCATGGTTGAGTAAACTTAGAAAGAAAGTACAACAAATAATTTTGTTATAATCCTATTTGCTGAAATCATCAAAGAAAAGCTCCATGATGGTGTTATTAAGACTTTCAGTAAAAGGAAAAACAAATAGTGTAAGACTGATGACGGCAGCTAGAGGAGAGAATAACATCAAATTTACTTGCAGCCTCATAGACACTGCATTAAAAACATATTGCATAAGCAGCAATTTATTACTTTGTAATTTGACGCAAATATGATATAATACATACATAAATGCATATAAATGTTCATACGATTTTATAAAAATCGAAATATTAAAAACTTTCAAGGATTTAAGATTATAATGACCATTAAATGCATCATAACAGTGTTGTAAAAAAGGTTCAATTCTAATGTGCTAATAATAATATAATAAAACATTTCTTATTGTTAAGAAAAAACGAAGTAAAAATGTGTCTAAAAAAAATAATAATAATATTAATTCATTTATTCATTTTTTGTTTTTTTGGCTTAGTCCCTTTATTAATCAGGGGTCGCCACAGCAGAACAAACCGCCAACTTTTCCTGTAAACGGCCTTATCATACACTTGGCACAATAAGGCACAAGATGTGGTTGGCATGATTTGTTGCTATTTTGAGACCAACACACGCTGAATTTTCCCGCTTTGCGCCACATTGTTTAAATAGCAAATCCATTTGCATCACTTTGTAAACTCATGGGTGTGCTGCTCTATAAAGGAGGTGCATTGTTGGCGCGTTGCTATTTTGAGGAACTGAATTAGACTGTGCCATTGAACGACTGAAAGCTGCTCTAAAGTCCAGCGCAGAGTGCATTAGTTGTGCACTTTTAATGCATACACATTGCTTAATACACACAGGATGTACAGCAATACACAAATATCTTTACAAATGAAAAAAAAAAAAGATCATTAAAATAGAGCCCATTGAAGGTGTTTTTACTGTTAACCGGGTTACAGAATATTACAGCACTTTTATAGCATTTTACCATTGAAATCACAGACTTTTTTTTTTACAAAATGATGAACAATTTATTTTTCTTTTATGTTTCTTTATCTAAAGAAAAATTTTAAGATATTACAGCTAATAATCTAAATGCATATCTTATGTAAATATCCAAAATATCCCCAAAGTGAATGAACAAATTAGCCCTTTAACTCATACATAAACCATAATAAAACTTATAAGATATATAAAAACAAAAATTAAAAAATATCTGCACCTAGATCATTAAAATAGATCCTCAAAAGTTAAACACGCTCAGAAATAAAGGTACAAAGTCTGTCACAGAGGTGGTATCTTTTAAAAGGTACATTTTTTGTACCATACAGGTAGACATTATGCATTTAGGGTACACATTTGTTGCTTTAAGGTACTATGGAGTACACATTTGTACTTTTTAGGTATTAATATGAACCTTTAAATACCTTTTAGCAACAAAAAATGTACCATAAGAAAAGGTACCGCTGGAGAGACAGATTTTGTGTCTTTATTTCTGAGAGTGTTTTCACTATTGATAAAAAAAGACAAGAACTGTTAACTGAATACCAATGATTACTGAGCACCAAATCAACACATTAAATTATTACAATTATTACATTAAATTACATTCAATTATTTCTGCAAGATCATATGATTGTAAAGGTTGGAGTACTAGACAAAAAAAAAGCTCTGTCAACACAGATGTTTGAAGATAATACAGCAATTCTGCATTATACGAGTATAAAAATACAAATCACACAAAATTTACTTATAATAAATTACTAAAATAAATTGTACTTTATTTAACAGCAAGTGTACACACAATATTCACGACTAGAACTTATATTTTACTACTGAAAGATTATTTAATTTTTTAAATAATTTAATTATTTAATTTAATAAAGAAAGAAAAGAAATAAAAGAAAGAAAGAAAGAAAGAAAGAAAGAAAGAAAGAAAGAAAGAAAGAAAGAAAGAAAGAAAGAAAGAAAGAAAGAAAGAAAGAAAGAAAGAAAGAAAGAAAGAAAGAAAGAAAGAAAGAAAGAAAGAAAGAAAGAAAGAAAGAAAGAAAGAAAGAACTGATCACATGAGGAGAACTGTTTTCCGACATCGAGCTCTTATTTTATTCTAAAGCCCCCAATGAGCTCACTTACCAATACTTGCACTTTGCTGCATTTTGTTAGTTCTTTGAACTTGTTATGTGTGCTTTAAGGTTATTGAACCGGCAGAGGTGTTTGATATGTAAATCTGGGAGAGGATCAAATGAGGAGGATATAATAAAACTCAAAGAGAAAGAACAAGAGCTCAACCCATTCAGATAAACAGCTCTCTGAGCATTACCCAGCATCCCCAGTTCACTGATTACAACAAGCCTTGAGACATGCATTATTGTCTGTCTGAGCTGTTTTAGAGCTGAGGCAGTAATGGCTTACACTGTCTAAGTGTAAGTGTGTGCATCAAAATAAAGCTAGATGAACTAATAAAGTAAGTTATATTATATTTCAATGCACTGAATGAGGGATTTAATCTGGAATATTATTTCATTGTGCAGTTGAAGTAAAAATTAATAGCCCTCCTGTGGTTTTATAATAATAAATATAATATATTTTTTTAAATTATATTTTTATATTATATTATTTTCTTCCAGAGAAAGTCTAATTTGTTTTATTTTAGCTAGAATAAAAGTAGTTTTTAATTTTTTAAAGACCATTTTATGGTGAATATTATCTATATGGTCAGATCAATAATGTTTGAAATGATAAAAATTTTTCGTCACTGTATTTACGTTTTTATTTCAAGATAATGTACATTTCTGGTAGAATGTCTCTTAAAACAAGAAAAAAAATATTGATTTTGTTTACTAGCTTCTAATCTCAACTATCATCATGTAGAGTTTACTTACTATACTTATTATAGCTGTTTCTTTGATGTTTGTTTAGTTGGCACACACATTGTACTTTCAGAGGTCATACAATAGGGCAAAGCATCAACTCCATACGGATTTTCCATGCAAACAAATGGGACAGCAGTTATCAATAAACTCTTGGCTGTGAACTGTCAACACCTCTCACTGAGCCCCACTCATTTCACAGCCAAAAAAAGAAAGAAGAAAAATCAAACGCAACATCAAAATCTCTGCTGATTCTCTAGATGGCAGTAATATGCTTCACTCATTCACACATCACATTAAAACCGTGCATGAAGACAATGTGATGTGACGGGGGGGCCGAGGTTATCACAGATCTGCCATGCTTACATTTACAAGATTCGTTTTTAATTTTACATAATGAAACTCTTGAAAGTGATTTATTGAGGATCAAACATTTATCGGATTCTAGAATTCCAAGTAAAATGAAATTGTGTGAAATTCTGGGCAGCAAAAATGCTCAAAACAGAGAAAAAATAAATTATCTACAAAAAAGTGAACAAGTTGAAGAAAGATGAGTGCCTACTACAGTGTAAGAAATTAAATTTTGGTGTAGTCAAATCTAATAAATATACTCTAACAATTTTAAAAATTGTAATATAATATAATATAATATAATATAATATAATATAATATAATATAATATAATATAATATAATATAATATAATATAATATAATATAATAATCTATTTCCCTATACTGGGGTGCAGCTGGAAGGGCATCCGCTGCATAAAAAAAACATATGCTGGAATAATTGGCAGTTCATTCTGCTGTGGTGACCTCTGAAACAGAGACCAAGCCAAAGGAAAACTATTGAATGAATAATAAAATAAATAAAATAAAATAAAATAAAATTAAATTAAATAAAATTAAATAATATAAAAGTGTTAAAGATAACTAATATATATATATATATATATATATATATATATATATATATATATATATATATATATATATATATATATATATTCATATTTACACATTTACCTCATGTAATAAATTAAATGAGTGTGAAAGTGTTAAATATTAATTTTACTTTTGTTTTAAATTAATAAATCAAATCTAATTAAATTTGCTTGTAATATTTAAATATTTTCTAATCGTTAGTAATATCAAGTACATTTTAATAAAGAATAAGGCATAATGTAGGTGTAGTTCCCGCCATGCTTTGCAAGAGATTGAATTAAAAGGAAAATATTTTGAAAATAAAAATAATTGTAGGTGTTTAAATTCGAGAGAAGGGCTAGTTTGTGTTTAATCTTTGTTAGTTTGAAGATTATGAAGAGTTTTGAGTACGTTTTATAGTTTTGAGGTTACCACCTTGCAGAACAGCATGCTTTACTATGCTTCACTCAGAGAGTTGGCTGTGCTAACACTATTTTCGAGATCAGCAAGCATTTTTAAAGTAAATAAGCTCTTGGGTTCAGTTTGCATTTAAAAGTAAAAATAAAACATTCAGAAGTCAGTGGAAATGTGTGTCTTAATTAAACTAAATTACACCAAATGTACTAATTCATACTAATACGTTTTATTTAAATTGACAAAGGCGGTGTTTCTTCTGTTCCTTCTAACCTCAAAATGAAAGATAATCAATTAACTTTTACTTAATTAATTCAGGGGGTTAACCATTAGGCAAATTTTATACGATATTGACAAGGTAATTGAACCTGATATAAGACAGTAAAAATTATTAGAAATTTATTTGTGGAAATAGTTTTGATAATTTTTTTTAATGTAATTCTTAAGAGTTCTTTTTCAGGGTATGTACTACTACTACTACTAACATTTAATTAATTAATTTATTATTATAATATATATCATTTTTTTACATTTAGAAATATTTAAAAATGGCTGAATGTAGTTTCAGCTGTAATTACTACACTTTCTACAAATACTATTGACATGTTTCTTCAATGCGGAAGTGTACTCGTTTTTGCAAATGTTTTAGAACTTCAGTAGCTTATTGAAGTTAACTTCAGTAACTTCAATAATAAACAGCAAAAAAAAGGTCAAACTACTTGCTCTACAAACAAGTGTGCTCATGACAATACAGACAAAGCAGAATACTACAATATAGCTTGTGATACGTATTATTTCTATCGAATTTTATTGTGTGAAATGTGATTTTAGAACATAGCAATTAAAGCCACCTAATATAAAGTTGGACCAGAGTTTTCTTTTAAGTCAGAAGACTAAAAGAATTGTATAAAATGTAATTTGCATTTCAAAACAATACGAATAAACAAAGAAACAGTCAATTGAATCATATTGTAGACTGCTTACATGAAAGACGTCAGGGCTAAACTGCTTGGCATTATGTTTTGAAGTCCTTTATCGTGCTTTGGGTTAGTAGTTGTGCTCCAGCTCCTCTCTTCTCTGATGTGCGGCCTGAGTTTCATTTGATTTCCTCTCATACTTACAGCAGCAAAGCTTCTGATCTTGTTTAATACTAGTCCAGCGGCAACAAATTACCAATTTTCAAAAATGAGCAGAGGTAGGCAGCTTTAAATCCTATAAAACGAGTCGCTCGTTCTTTCTTCTCCGAGAAATGTACAGTGCTGGTAATAATTCGGGCAAAATCAAAATAAAAACACACCTCAATTTTTCCCTCTGTGGATTTAGGCGAGTGGCTTTCATCGCAGGCACGTGCAGGGAAATTTAGGTAAGTGTTTTGTGAAATGCAATTTGACGAGGCCGTTTATAAGATTTGTTCGCCGCTGCTGTTTGTGTTGGTGTGTTTTCACTCCTGTTTTCTCATTAATATCAAATGCTGTGAGCCACAATAAAATGGAGAAAACGCTCATTCGTAGGCCTTCCTGTGCACTTTGCATCACCAGAGAAAAAGCAATTATCCACAGCGCAAGGTTTTATGTGTTGCCGATGTTAGTCTTACCTTGATCCTTTCAATAAAAAACACACATCGTGTCTGACAATAAAGCGCCATTCATATTGTGGACAGTGACATTCATATTGAGCCTGAAATAAATCATGCAGGTTGATGTGTGTTAATACATGCACGGAGGAAATGCTGCGGTATTGCACCGTTTCAACTCAACAATAACCATATTTCCGAAAATATTGGAAAATTAGGTGGCGTGATTTATACTTTATCCTAGTATAAACTGATACGTTTAAAATGTTAGGGTGTGTGTGTCATACAGTATGTTCAGAATTGTACTATACAGTATGTCTGTTCACATAAGATTCTCCAACAACATTACACCTCACAGGATATATATCATAGAGTTAAATTCAATACCTTTTAAGACCTTTTTTCATTCATTTATTCATTCATTCATTCATTTTCTACTGCTTTTCCGGAGTCGGGTTGTGGGGGCATCAGTCTTAGGAGAAAACCCCAGACTTCCCTCTCCCCAGACACTTCCTCAAGCTCCTCCGGGGGGATCCTGAGGCGTTGCCAGGCCAGCCGAGAGATATAGTCCCTCCAGTGTGTTCTGAGTCTACCTCAAGGCCTACTCCCGGTGGGACATGCCTGGAACACCTCCACAGGAGGCATCCGAAACAGATGCCCGAGCCACCCCAGCTAACTTCTCTCTATGTGGAGGAGCAATGGCTCTACTGCGAACTCCTCTTGGGTGACAGAGCTCCTCACCCTAACCATAAAGGTGCGCCCTTTTACCCTGAGAAGGAAACTCATTTCAGCCGCTTGTACCCAAGATCTTGTCCTTGCGGTCATGACTCATATCTCATGACCGTAGGTGAGAGCAGGAGCGTAGATTGACCAATACATTGAGATCTTTGTCTTTTGGCTCATCTCCTTTTTTACCACAACGGACCGATAAATTGACCACATTACTGCTGTTGCTGCATCAATCTGCCTGTCAATCTCACGTTCCATCCTTCCCTCTCTTGTGAACAAAACCCCAAGATACTTGAACTCCACCACCTGGGGTAAGGACTTTGCCACCTCTAACCTGGAGATGGCAAACCACCTTTTTTCCAGTGGATCACTATGACCTCGGACTTGGAGGTGCTGAGTTTCATCCCATCCCATTCTCGACCTTTTTTCAGACTCTTTCTATCCGTTTAAGGACTTTATCACTTTACCCCCTTACCTTTTACCATTTTCCCCCCTTAAAAAATAAAAAAAAAAATAATTCAACTTTTTGATTTTGCGTTGGATTTAGCGATCGCAGAATCGCTAAAACCTAGGGGGTCAGATTAACTAACATTAACAAAGATGAATAAATACAGTAATGAATGTATTACAAATTGTTTGTTCATGATACTGAATACAATAAATAACTTTGACTAATGGACCCTTATGTTAAAGTGTTACCAAATCTGTTTTGTACAATTATGCTGCATAAAGCATACCTGCACTAAACTAAAACAGTAGTCATACTGAAGAAAATGCTAATTGACCCTCTTCCAGCAGGGGGCACCTAATAGAACAGGAGGAATAAAGGTGTTGCCCTGGTGACTGCTGTAAACAAAGCCCAATAACGTGCTGGATAAGTTGGCGGTTCATACCGCTGTGGTGACCCCGGATTAATAAAGGGACTAAGCCAAAAAGAAAATGAATGAATGAATGAATGAATGTCTTTTACCGAAATAAACATAATGTAACATCTAATCCACGTGCACACTGTGCTAGTATTCCATACATAGCCATAGACAGTAACCTGGCCTTGAAAAATGACACTTACCGCACAGAGAAGGTGAACTGGTCCAGATGATCTTTAGGGAGAGGTTTGAGCGGCTCACTGTTTTTCTCGATTCTCTTCTTCTGCTTGCCGCTCTGAACGGAGAGACACATGTGCACGTCATTTGTAATCAGAGCAGGAAACAGTTACAGTGATTTATCTTGGGAATACAATGACAGCGGTACACTTCACCCTGACATCATCTCTCACGAACATACAAAACATCAGCACTGAAAACAAATGACAATACAACAAGACATCTAATCAAAGTTCTGGCAAAGACGGGGGTGGGGTGAAATTCAATGAAAATAAAGTTACAGAAAATAAATAAAATAAAACACAAAACACTCAATTATATGCAGTTTAAAACAGCAAGCATAAAAACCTAGAATAAATGAGTCAGACTACTCAAACTAACTTTATAAAAATGTATAATTAATTGTGATGAAACGTATCATGAATGTACTTTCTAAACATACAGTAGTGTGAAAAAGTCTTTGCCCCTAACAGATTTAATATTTTTTGTCACACTTTAATATTTCATATCATTAAACAAATATAAACATTAGTCAACAATAACACATGTTAAACACATCATGCAGTTTTGAAATGAATGTTTTAATTATGAAGGGAAAACAAAACCCAAAAAGTGTTTACCCCTACAGATTATTACCGTTGTTTGGGCTATACCCCTGCAGCAAAAACTGCAATAAAATGTTTTCGATAATTTGCATTAAGTCTGTAACAGCACTGTGGGTGAAATGTGACCTACTCATCTTTGCAAAATTGTTGTAATTCAGTCACATTGTAGTGTTTTCTAAATGAACCAACTGTTTAAGATCGTGCCACAGCATCTTAATTGGATTTACATCAGGGCTTTGACTAAGCCACTCCAAAGTCTTAATTTTTGGTGTGCTTTAGATAATTGTCTTGCTGCTGAATCCAAGTTCGCTTCAGCTTGAGGTCTCTAAAAGATGGTCAGACATTCTCCATCTGGATATTTTGGTAAACAGCAGAATTTATGTGCCATTTATCAGCAAACAGCAAACTTTCCAGGTCCTGAAGCAGCAGAACAGACCATCACACTACCACCACCACCATAAGTACTGTTGGTGTGATGCTATTTTTTGAAATGCAGTGCAATACCACACATAATGGGACACATTCCAAAAAGTTCCACTTCTGTTTCATTAGTCCACAGAGTATTTTCCTAAAAGTCTTGGGGATCATCAGATGTTCTCTGGCAAAACTGAGACAAACTTTGTTATTTTTGCTCTGCAGTAGTTTTCTCAGTTTATTTCTTATGGTGGAGTCATGAACACACCTTAACTGAGGCCTTCAGTTATTTGGATGTTGTTGTAGGATCTCTTGTGATCTCTTAAATGAGTTGTCACTGTGGGAAAGGTTCTCCACTGTTCCATGTTTTTGTCATTTGCAGATAAAAACACTCACTGTTGTTTGCTGAAGTCCTAAAGCTTTAGAAATATTTTGGTCTACTTGAATTTGCTTATATTTGATTAATATTTAAATAAGTTTGGTGATCTGTAACCTTAAAGTGTGATAAACAGCAAATAAGTAAGGGGCAAACACACGTTTTTCACACACCTGTAGTTTATATGGACTTGTTGGGGAAACCGGAGCACCCAGAGGAAACCCATGCGAACATGGGGAGAACATGCAAACTCCAGACAGAAATGTCAACTGACCCAGGCGAGCCTCGAACCGGCGACCTTCTTGCTGTTAGATGAGGTGACAACGCTACCCGCTGTGCCGCCAGTACAAGTTAATTGTTGCATGCATAATTTAATTGAACAGACTTGACTGGAAAGCTGCTATGATGATGTTGTTTACAGGTGAAAGTATTCAGAGACTGGACTGGACTGGATTGGAGAACCCCACACCGCTGAAAACAGTTAAGTTTCCCAGGATATGGATTACTGACATAAGATATGTGGATTTGCAGACTACTGGCATGGGCAAACAAAGGTCTTAAAAGGGAGAACACAAAATAAGGAGGAGGAAATTGACAGGACAGCAAACCCCAGATTTTGCTGAAAAAGTACATGCAAGCAGGTTAGCTGGAAGGTGAGTTACAGGTAAGAAGGGTTATTTCCTAGACAGAAGCCAGGAAAAGACTGAAAGGTCTTTACCTGTAGAAAATGGAGTGTAGACTTATTCAGTGATAAGGTGATAACAGATGATGATGATTTCAGTGATTGAATGTGTTGATTGACATCAGGCAGACTTACAGAACAGAGCATTGTGTTGTGTGTAGACCTGGAAGACACTTCATATCATTTATATGCCATTATGTGTCACTTTTGAAGAGCTGCCCTACAGTCAAAAATTTCTACATGGAATTAAATCAAATCAACACATTCAAAGAATATTAGTGAAATATGAACTGGCAACAAATAGAGTTCTTCACTTTGAGCTAGTGTAATACTTTATTATTATTTTTCGCCTCACAGCAGGAAGGTCACTGGTTCGAGTCCTAACTGGATCAGTTGGAATTTCTGCGTGGAGTTTGCATATTCTCCCCATGTTTGCGTGGGTTTCCTCCAGGTGCACCGGTTTCTCCCAGTCCAAAGACATGTGGTACAGGTGAATGATATAAAGAAAATTGGATGGTACTGGGTTGCAGCTGGAATGGTATCCGCTGTGTAAAACATATGCTGGATAAGTTGGTGGTTCATCCACTGTGGCGACCCTTGATGAATAAAGGGACTAAGCTGAAGGAAAATGAATGAAGAAATTTTTATTTATCTACACTATTATTATTGTTGTTGTTGTTGTTAACTTTCACACATAAGATGTTCTAAAATATATGCATCTGCAAAATACTGTATATACCATGTGTTTTGTTAAATCAGAGGAATTAGAAAAAACAGCAGGTCTATCTATCAGTTATCTCAGAATATTCAGAATATCTGTATATATTTATTATTATTATTATTATTATTATTATTATTTTGCATATTCCGAAGATGCAAAATAATAATTAACGATATAAAATGCAAGCGAAAATTCTACGACATATTTAGACATATAAAACCAACACAAATGGCATGGCTATGTAGAATGGCCCGTTTAATTTTCCTTAGAATCAAACCTATAATTTCTGTAATATATCTTTTTGTATTATTATAATTTATTTTATATGACGTAATAAAAATACTGTATATAAACTGGAGCCAGTTTGAATGTCCTGGCTTTCCATGACAACAATAAGAGTACAAAGACAAAAAGTGGCATGAGAGAACACACAATGCACTGCTGTGCAACATAAGACAGCAGCACCAGCTCAGGACAGAGAAGTCATTCTGCAATTACCACTTCAAAGTGTGGCAGGTAACGCTGCAGCTTTGATTCATTTAGCTTAAGTCCTGTGGAGTGCAGGAAAAGGCGTGTTGGGAGCGGTTAGAGAGAGAGCGCCGGGTTGGCACTGCTGATTTCACAGAATCTGAGCTGTTTTGGCTTGTCGAGCACATCAAAACTAGCTTTGAAGACTGAAAAATACCTGTTAGTGTGAAATGTATTTTGACAAATCTCTGATAATAAAGGGAATAGGGAAGCAAGAGGGAGGAGTAGCAGTGGCGTCATGCAACATTTTTTTTTTTTTTGAAGGGGCACCAGTGTGGTGCTGGTTCACTTGGTGCTTTAGGTTAAATAAGACATGACTAAATAAGTACATTAAAAATAGTTAAATAAAAAATTGACAATGATAAAAAATATGCTTAAAAAAAAAAAATATATATATATATATATATATATATATATATATATATATATATATATATATATATATATATATATATATATATATATATATATATATATATATATATATATATATATATATATATATATATATATATACACACACACTATTATTATTGCTGTTTAAATTATAGTCTTTTTTTTTGCTATTTTAAATTTCCTTTATTTTTTTATCTAAAAAAATAATAAATAAAAGTATGTATAAAATTATTAATGTATGAGTTTCATAAAATTTCATGCATACACTGTAAAAATGCTGGGTTCTACACAACCAATTTGTGTTGGAACAACATGAAGCTAAGTCAACTTATTTGTTTTTTTTTTACAAATTTAAGTTGATTAAACATAAAATAATTAAGTTGTCCCTCCAAAAAAACACAACAAATTGGGTTGTTTCAGCTCATTTTAAATGAGTAGTTTGAACAAACAGCAAACATCAAACTGAAAATGCTCATTTTGCACAGTAAACTGTACTCTGCAAGGGTGTAGGTTTGCACTTAATATTGTTAGGGACAGGTGAATCAAAAACGGGTGTATATATACACGCTGCTAATATTTATTTATCTGCTGTTTAAATTTATTAAACATTAATGCCCTCTTCATACAATTTCTGAAGTATCAGCCCAGTAGCCAAGAGGGGTTCTGGTGGTTTGAAAGACCAAAAGTTGGATTGTTGTTATTTTTGATTTTTTTCTGATTATACAAGTGGCCAAATTCTGACCGAGGAAAGCTTAATGTATGTGCTTCAGTGTTTAATTTAAAACAAGTTAACAGATTTAAAAATAATTATAATAATAATAATGATAGATGATAATAAATTTGTATTTAAAAATAAGAATATTTTCATATTTTTTATTTTAAATTGTCATTATTTATAAAAACTGTAATAGAACTCTTACTGCGTAAATGCACATTTGTAAATAAACACTTAAAATAGTAAAATAGTGTGGTAAGCAATTTGATAAAATGGCTGGAAACATTTTTTGGTACATAAGAAAGTGTGGTTATGATAACCATCCAACAAGATAATCCAGCAAAAATTTAAATGTCACAAATATAAATATGCAATATGTATACCTCATAACTAAATAGAAATCAGGCAAATAATTGCAAAAATATTCAGTTTTTTAGAAAACAAATAGCAGCCCTTTCAATAAGCTGGCTACAGGGTGTACTGTTAAAATAATGTTTGATGACTGATAGAGAGAGAGCTTAATAAAGACTTCAGTTCATTTTAGCCATAGTACAAATATAACGTATCATATATCAGTATTGTGCCTATACACAGCCTGTATTTTTTCTGAAAAAAATGTTTCAACTGAAATTGGACAAGCTAGAGATTAGGAGAACTGGCAGGGATCATATACTTTAGCTGTTTATTCTGCAGTTAGTTTTCAGGGACTATTCACTATTCACAGACTAGCCTACATCAGCCTGCTATAAAGACAGACTGTGCATTAAAGTGGAGGAAACACAAGCATTAACAGCATTAATATGATGGGCTAAGTAAGTAGCGAACTTGCGTTTATGGGAATTTCAACTTTCATTGAAAAAAGCTCCTTATGTCCACCCTTTTTTTGCTGCTGCCATGCTTACTTGTGTGGGTCACCCAACACACCTTATTCTTGCACGGGGAAAAAAACAATCCATTGAATTTGGCGCTGCTTATCTGAACGCAGACACAGCCTCTTACATGATAGCAGGGAAAGGCACAGCCAATCAAAATGTCCATATGCCTTGTGGGGGCGGGAGGACTAAAGGATAGAACGTGATTGAACCATTTCTGCATGTCAAGGTTAATCTTGACAACGTAATTTTTTTTTTTAAAAAGTGGATTAAATAGTTGGTGGGGACATTTTAATGGTCAGTGAATATTGATGGAGACACGTCCCCTCCGTCCACCCTAAATTTATCTCCCGGTACCAAAAATAACTTCAATTTTCACTGACAATACACGTCAAAATGATGATTAAATTTACAAACTATTAATTTTCTTCTTTTTTTCTCTCCTTTAAGTTATAATTGTGGACTATTTGCCCTGAGTTTGAATGAGGTGATGCCTCTGAGGAGGAATAAGATGACCCATGCTCAAGGTTAGAATCTTGCCTTAGTCACAAAGTTACCTTGCTATGAATTTCAGCCTTGGTTTTCTCATTGATGGTGAGATTTCTCTGGTAAACAAAAAATTCCCTTTTTTGTTTAATTCTGTTTAAACTAAATGAAGATTTTTTTTATCTGTAACACAAAAAAATGAAGCCATTTTAAAAAAATACTACTCCAAAATTGTAACCTGATTACTTTACTAATTAATGTAAAAAGTAATCAGATTACTAACTACTTCACTTTGAAGTTACTTTTAAAACAGTTAAAATATACCTATAAAATAACTGCAGGTCTTTCGATAATTTAATATTCACTGAAAAACGTACAATGGGTTGATCACAGCAGCTTGACATATTCAAAAGAGCTTAAGAAACAGTTCGCCCGAAACTTAAAAGGAGAAATAAGATGACCCATGCTCAGGGCCAGACGGAATCTGCGGACGTTTCTGCTATTTCTGCTGAGAATTTTGGTAAAAATCTGCGGAATTATTTTGGGAGTATCCAGCAGAGTATCATAACTTAGACCCTAATATATTAAATAAAAAGTAATTACTGAATAAAAACTGAAAAAAAAATCAGATTTACACATTTACTCAAGTAAATAAACAGAATTAATGATAGGCTAAAAATCTGCAGAAATCTGCGGAATTCTGCGAAAAATCAGCGAAAAATCTGCAGAATTCTGCATGCGCAGATTTCGTGTGGGCCTACCCATGCTCAAGGTTAGAATCTTGCCTCAGTCACAAAGTTACCTTGTTATGAATTTCGGCCTTGGTTTTCTCGGTGATGGTGAGATTTGTCTGGTCCATGGGCTCTGAGGCCGACACAGCTCCAATGGGGCTTTTTTCTGAAAAATAAAAAAAAATGACAAATTCCCTTTTTTGTTTAATTTGGTTTAAACTGAATGAAGATTTTATTATCTGTAACTTAAAAAAGCTAAGCAAAATGAAGCCCCCTTAGATGCAAGGCAGTAATAAATTTAAAGACACTAATTTCACAAATTCAGCTCTTTATACAGCAAAAACAAAAGGATAGAAAGTATGTGTTTGAAGCAGATCCAAGAAGCCCATCTGAAAGCATACAAAGACTTCGAACAACATCTACGAAACGTATAGCTAAATAAAAAAAGTCAAGAAACTTTCTCTTCACATATATTCATCTCTTCCGCTGCCTCAAACACATCATCAGCATCTCTGAGCCCAACCTCTCCTCTTTTTTCATTGCTCTAATGCACACAATTAGACATGATGAAAAATCTCGAAAAAAATTAAATTTAGTTGTAATACATTTTGCCATTCTTCCTTCCTTTGGAAAATTACTTTTGAAGTGTTTTCTCCCGCTCTCCGTCTGTAATTTAAATGGTAAGCTGCCAGATGTGTGTCTCATGCTTGAAGTGCAGGAGCTTTGCATTATTTAGCATATTAACATTCACAGAATTTAAAAAGAGGGTTCCTGCATTGCCTGGAGCATCCAATTAAGTAAACCTTAGCTTGATACATGTAAAAATTTTACCATGAGAAACTTTTTTTCATTGCGTTTTTCTCTTCGCCTCAGCCAGTCACATCTATATAATAAATATGGAAACTTCCCAGATGATATAATTTTGCTCTTGCTGCAGGATTAAATATATCAGTAATAATAACTTTTAAATATAGGAAACATATTAGGAAGGCTTCTGAAGATTCAAATAGGCTTTAATAGGAGAAGCGTTGAGGGGCTGGTGTGTCCTGAGTGCAGCTTTCAAACCGATATTACATATAATCTCATCACCGATATAGGTTTTAATTACGCATTTTTCTGGTAAACATTTCAGGTGCCTACAGCATTAAATCTGCCCTATCTTAACACAAATATGTGTGCTTATTTTATTGTAATGAATGCATAATCATGTTCAATTGCGTGGCTTACCTCTGACGTGCTCTTTTCAGAAATGCTGTATGAAATGGAAATAAACCACAGCTGTTTTCTACTGCTGAAGCTTGAAAAGCTTAAACAATGTCTTCTAAAGAAGATGTGTCTGTCTGTTTTTTGTTTTTGCATCGGAAATACAGAGGTAATGGTCCATGAAACCATATGGAGTTATATTTAAAAAAAAAAGTTCATTCAAAACCTTCAATGTTATGAGACCGACCCCAATGGCTCTGCATTTCAACATTGGTGTGTTCGGTTCATAATGATGTTGTAATCATTTTTTCACATGGTTGCTCCAATGTACCAAGGGAGTAAATACTCAATTTTTCTGGTCAATGTTTAAACTTTCTGCACTTTATTATTATTTTGTTCCAACATGTTGCTCATCTGTGTATGCAAGTTACTTTTAAAAAAAGCAATTTGATTACATTACTCGAAAATTGTAATCTGATTACATTGCCAATTACATAATGTAAAAAAGTAATCAGATTACTAATTAATTTACTTTAAAGTTACTTTTTAAAGGTAAAAAATATACCTATAAAAATACTAAACATACTGCAGCTCTTTCTGTAATTTAATATTCACTGAAAAACATTACAATGGGTTGATCACAGCAGCTTGACAAATTGAAAAAAAAAGCTAAAGAGAAACTTAACGCCCAAAACTTAAAATTCTTTTATTCACTTGTTCCAACTGGATACCCGCAACCATCGTATGAAAAAGCACTGTGGTACACAAACAGTGTTCTGTGTTTGTCTGAGGTTTGGGGACAAAAATATACAGGGGGGCTAATAATTTTGCACAAAAGTTTGTTTTGATTTAACGGTGATATTTTAGACATGCGGCACCAGAATTAAAAAAAAAAAAAAGATTCTGACACAATAATAAAGACATTAGCCTTAAATAAACCGAAGACCCCTGTCTATGCCATGTGCAGTCCACAATTTTTTTTTTCTTTTTTTGAAGCTTTTGCTTGTTCCGATCTATGGCCTGCAGCAACGTGGAGCAAAAGCCTGCCCTCCACCTCTGTTCTGTGTCCAGAGACTGTAATCCCTGTCAGCAGAGCATTCTGCCTGCCTTTACGCCACGATCATGCATGTTTTAATGGGCCAGCCAACACAACTTTGCAACTTTGCCTTTAATTATCCTTCCTCCAGCCTGATGCTCAGATGGTGTCGGGTCTGAATTAGCGCAGCGTTGACCGCTGTAGGCTATGTCCATGAACTTGGAGTGCCGCAGCCACAACCCACATTCTCCCAGGGTGAACAAGAGAAGCTTGTTATCCTCTGCTTTCCATGAACGCAAAGAGAGTAGAAACCGGGCCTGAAGGGCTGGGTGACCAACGGGGACCTGTGCGCTCACCTAGGTTTCTAATTGCCCTGGTGTCAGTTCCAGAGTTGCCGAAAATCAAAGGTCAGTGAATTATTGATTACCCGTGAGCATAATCCATGATTCTTGTAATTATCCAATGTAATAGAAATAGCAATAGGAATGTAAAAGAGCACAATTTAAAGTAAATTATCAACAATTATATTGTTTAAAGCTGTAGGAAATTATTGCACTAACAAGGAGGGGCTTGTGAATGATTCATTACTTGTGTAGATGAGATGAGTTTTCAAAATGCTCATTATATTATATTATATTATATTATATTATATTATATTATATTATATTATATTATATTAATCATATTATATTATATTATATTATATTATATTATATTATATTATATTATATTATATTAATTATATTAATTATATTATATTATATTAATTATATTATATTATATTATATTATATTATATTATATTATATTATATTATATTATATTATATTATATTATATTATCCAACACAGGCTCAATCTGAAAATGTAGTCCCATAAACGTTTTTGGAGATTGCGAATAATGTTTCCGGAGGTATGTATGTCTGCATTTAATTTTTTTAAGCAAATGCTACGGGGCAGTGTGATGCCGTTTTCGCGCTGACTGGCTGACCTCTTACCACTGAGTGGAGGGCTTTCCCGCTGCAACCAGTTTGTCCGGTTAGCTCGTGGTGTACGTTGGTGGACTTGAGGCACTGATAGGAGTTGACCACGACGGCGACGACCGGGTTCGAGTCTGGCAAAGAGTGGTTCCAGAAATCAGGTAAGACAAAAACAGAATTGGAAAAATAAAACAAACAAGTGAAAAACAGGGTGAGAATGTGGTAAAATCCGAAAACATGGTCAAAATCAGACAAGGGCTTTTCTTTTTCTAGACGGCTTTTCTAAATCTTTGGTTGGGTTTAGGGAAGTAAGCGGGAGGGCGGGTCAATCGGTAAAATTGGCCCAGTCAATCATTTAGTCAGTCAGAGAGACGGTCACTTGACAGCAGCCTCTGGTGGAATTACGTGAGAACAGCGCTGGCGCAAAAAGCACTCGCAAGAGACATTCGAGATACAAAAAAACGCAATTGCAACAACAAAAACTGCAAAAGTACGTACTTCCCGGGACGTATATCTTGGTCTCCAGAAACATCTACGAGAATACGTTTTCAGAATGAGCCTGGGTTTACATTATCTGACAAAAGTCTTGCCGTCTATTCAAGTTTTAGGAACAAAAAATAATAACTTGACTTTTAGTTGATCATTTTGGTATCAAAAGTGGCTTATATGAAAGGCAAATTCCTGTAGATTACACTTATTTCAACAAAATAAAATATGATCATGCCTTGATTTTTAATTATTTAATTAAGACAGTAAGGTCTAACTTTGCTCAGACAAAAATTTTGTTACTTAACAAAAATAATCGTGTAGTACCGAATATAAAGTCATGGTGTCAGACTCCCGTGATGTGTCATGTTATTTTCCCCATGTTTCCATGCTTCATGTGTAATTATTTGACCCCTTTGTTCTAGTTCCCTCCGTTTGTTCCCTGAGACCCACCTGTGTTCCTCCCCTGTGTGTCATCAGTTCCATTAGTCCTTGTGTATTTATACCCCTTAGTGAGGTTTAGTCCATTGTCTGGTATTCTACGTTAGGCTTTGTCTGCACCTCATGTCGTTCCTGAGTCTTCCTACAGGTATGTTTTCCAAGTGAGTGTATGTAATTACATCTACGTGTTTGATGACTACAATCCTCTGCCTTTTTGAGAAAGCCCAGGCGAGACATGGTGCAGTGGAAAAATAATTGTTATTGTGTATCACTCCCATTACCTTGGAGGACTGCATCCAGACATCTCTGGAATGACTCAAATAACTTAATAATAAAGTCGTCTGGAATACCAAAGAAAGCATTCCGGGACTTTTAGAGTTCATGAAGATGCTTTGGATTCATCCGCAATGCCTTCCCTTCATCTTTCACTAGACATGCTCAATAATATTCATATCTGGTGACTGGGATGGCCAATCGTGGAGCACCTTGACCTTCTTTGCTTTCAGGTACTTTAAAGTGGAGGCTGAAGTATGAAAAGGAGCGCTATCCTGCTGAAGAATTTGCCCTCTCCTGTGGTTTGTAATGTAATGGGCAGCACAAACGTCTTGATACCTCAGGCTGTTGATGTTGCCATCCACTCTGCAGTTCTCTCGCAGATGTTTTCCTTTACCAAACTTGACTGATTTATGTGAGAATCTTGGGTCCATGTGGGTTCCAACAGGTTTTCTGCAGTTTTTGTGATGATTGGGATGCAGTTCAACAGATGATTCATCAGAAAAATCTACCTTCTGCCACTTTTCCATGATCAACTAGAAGTCAAGTTATTATATGTTGCTCTTAATTGGGATCGATGATGAGACTTTTGTCAGGTAGTGCATATTATATAACATTACATTACATTACATTATATTACATTGAATGCATTACCATGAGAACCCATGTCAGCTCTCCTAACTATCCGAAACTACACAATTGCAATGATATCATGTTTGAAAAATCTGCATTATGCAAGGCTTGTCACTTCAGAGCAGTTTGTTTTTCTTCAAATAAGCTAAGCAGCCTTTGGGAATGTCTGTCCAACTTCATCACACTCACCACATGGGGCTACATTTTCTCAAAAAACCAAGTCTGATGTAAGCAAGGTTAATTCATCCATTTAAAGACGAAAGTGGTAAATTAATTGGAGTAAGAATGCAGTGTGATTTAGTGAGTATGATCCTGTATTAGGGTTATCCACTGTGACCAGGACTGGCCCCTCAGGGACAGCAATATAAAAGAGCATGGCCATGTTCCAGAAACACTCTCCGGAAAATAAAAAAAATATATATTGGAAATTGTCATCGTGCTGAAGGGCCAAACGTACTATGATGCATTTACTTAAGGGGCAGGATGCAATCAAACATAGCTTCCAAAGCACAACCCATTGCATGCGGTTACAGATCCACTAAGGATGATCAGAGCAGAAAGACCTAATTTAATTAGTCATTTGAATTCAAACAAACCTAGTGTAACCGGATCGTTCACTTAATGTGAAAGGTCAGTTAACTCATAACGCCTGCAGCTACGTCATATGTTGCAATGAACATAGTATTCTCCGTAATTTTAAATGAGGGAAATAATATTAGCTGTCAGTGCTGCTATTTGACATGTCTAAGCATTACAAAAATACCCAAGGATGACAGGGAATGTGTTCGTGGCCTTACTGGATTTTTGAAGAAAACATGTTGGATGCAACTACAATGATTTTGTGTTTATTATCTGACTAATAATAATTGATTTTATTGTTATAATTATCATCATAAGTTTCTCAATACACAAGCACACACTTTTAAAAAGTATTGTAGGGCAGGGTTCTTTGAAACGTAGGGTACATGTACATTTGTATATTTAATTACACAACATTAGTGCATTTTGAAAACATGTTTCAAAGTGCAACTTTTTAAAATTAGTCTCCATGTAAAATAAAATAAAATAAAATAAAAAAATAAAAAATAAAATAAAATAAAATAAAATAAAATAAAAACGTTGATTTGATGCACATGCATGTTATTTGTTTTGTCTATACACTGTAAAAATAAATCCGTAATTTCAGTTTATTTCTGGCAGCTGGGATGCCGGAAAAAAAAAAAAAAACGTAAAACAACGGCTGTTAAATTACAGGAATGTACAGAGGTTGAATAACAGAAAATTACCAGACATTTAAATTTAAGGAAATTTCTGTAATTTAATGTCCGTTTTTTACAGTCAATTTATGTAATTTAATTAAAATTTATTTTACGTTTAAATTTATTTTACAATTAAATTTATTTTACGTTTTTTTTCCAGCAGCTGGGGTGCCGGAAATAAATCGTAAAATTACGGATTTTAATTTTTTTTTACAGTGTAGATACGCACGAGTACTTGTCAACAGTGTTGTACTAGTTACTGAAAAAAAGTAACTACAGTTACTAGTTACTTAAATCAAAAAGTAACTCAATTACTTACACCAAAAAGTAATGGGTTACTCTTAAAAGTAATTTTTGAGTTACTTTTCCAAAGAACATTTTTAATGCTCCCATTTAATGCCCTTATAACCTCACTTCAGTGCTACAGGGAAAATACACCTTTGATCAACTTCACAGTTTTAATTAATTTGCATTTGGTCACAACTAAAACACAAAGACAGACTTAGACACGTTATCTTCAAAGGGGTGGTACACTACGATATCATATTTAAGCTGTGTGAACAAACAACATCTCTGAATGTAACATGCTCAAAGTTCAATGCAAAGGGGGACATTGGCTTGCACAGCTTAGCAAGGCCTACAGAAAACAAATTTGGGGACTACAAAAAAATACATCTGGGCTAGAAAGATCACAAGGACTACCATTTACTTGTATTCACCTCATGCACACACGCTGAGCAGCGAAAGGGTGTGGCCAGAGGTAATGTAATGTTAAAGCAGTGAAAGCAGAAATGCCATCTAAAACGCTGCTATTTCCACAGAGCTTGTTCTGTTTCTGTATTTGGGCTTCTAAAGGACATGACACAAAGACAGAAGTGCTTACAGTTTAATTTTAATCATGTTCCAGAGAATAATAAAAAAAGATATAGCTCTAGCATTTGACAAAGGAGAACTTCCAGAATATCTCCCAGTTCAGTGCTGGATTTGGCTAAAAACTCCTTCAACCGACGAAGCTGTGGATTGTGAGCCAAAACCTGTCCGTTTATTTATTTGTTAAAATTGATCAACAACAGGCACATTTTCTAATGTTAACGGTATGTTGTAGCGAGGATGTAAACAATGTGAAATGCTGTTTGGCACCACTAACTATTTAGCAAAAAATGATATTTATCAGTCAAACCCATCATTTACAACCACAATACTTGTTTTAGTTTTGGTGACACGAATGTGTTTTTCCGGCTTGTCCTTTGTTTTTTTTTCGCGCTTCACTCACACGTTTCTCCCTTTCTGAAAGTGTGCACACTTGGCGTACTGTACCTAGTGGTTGGTTGGCATCCACCAATCCCACATTTCGTCGCCAAAGTAAACAGGAAGATGTAGGCTAGACTGCAGCCAAAATTAATTAATTAATCAGTAATGGACAAACGCATCAAAAACAAAAGCAAAGCAAAAACAAAGTTAATATATTTTAAAAGTAAAGCACTACAGTATTAGTTACTGTCAAAAGTAATGCCGTTACAGTAACGAATTACTAGTAACGCGTTATTGCCCAACACTGCTTGTCAACCAAAACTAAAAACCTTTGTGTGCAAACGCATTATGTTCTCTCTCATGAATTCTTGTAAACAGGCATCTGGAAACTTATCCTAATCATATACTACAGTCAGGCTATTTCTATTTTGAAGTTGTGATGTGAACTACATCACTTGTGAACCACATTACTTGTTTTAGTTTTGGTGACACGAACACGTTTTTCCGGCTTGTCCTTTGTTTTTTTGTGCTTCACTCTCACGTTTGTCCCTTTCTGAAAGAATTGGAATTATTAAGAAGTCACATGCACCTTATTAATACGAGCTCAAGAAGTTTGTTACTTCAAACATAAACGTGCGGCGAGCTCTTTGCAGAAAGTAAACCCGCTCATACTTTTAGACGGGCACGAAAAACAACAGGACACAGCAGATCATGTTGAAGACGTAGGCTAGACTGCAGTCAAAATGAATTAATTCACCATGTAATAGACACACGCATCATATTATAGCGATAACGGAGTTAATAATATAAATATATGTTATAAGTAATGTGATACATTATTAGTTACTGTCAAAAGTAATGCCGTGTAATACAGTAACAAATTATTAGTAACACGTTATTGCCCAACACAGCTTGTCAACCAAAACCGAAAAACTTTTGTGTGCAAACGTATTGTGTTCTCTCTCATAAATTCTTTTGAACAGGCAGCGATTTCACATACAGTATATACTTAAAATTTCTAAAAACGTAAATCCCCATCCAAACGCCTTCGTGTGCTTTTACCCACGTGGGGCGTGGATGGGACAGTGACTTGCGCCTTGAAATGGCTGCTGGACGAGTTGGCTGCCCGCACTCAATGGACTGTTTTCCATTACCCCTGTTTCCATCCCGTGTCTATGTTGTGTCTTGCTGGTGTGCTTATGCTAAGATAGGGCTGTTTTTCTCCCTTTTCTCACTTTGTCCTAATTAAGAGCAAGCTGAGGGGGTGTTTTTTTTTTTTTGCCTAACTGTCCAAATGTATCTTTCTTCGTTTCTAAATGCTACCTCCTATCTGTCTCCCCTGAAAAGTTGTTTGTGATGTTTTGTGTATGGTCTGGGGGGTCCAATTTCGCTATACGAAAGTGTAGTGACAAATAAAGGCTTGATTGATTGAAAACATAAAGAAAACCTACACTAATCATATTAAAAGTCAGGCTCTTTAAAAGTATATTAAGTTATAATCACATGACTTGCTTTGATTTTGGTGACACTAACAATGCAGCATTATTATCAGAGATAAAAGATCCATGATAATACTAACAATACTACTAATAACAATGGACAACGATGAAGCCAAAGTCTGATGTTCTCTTTTGTTGCAGTTTTTCCTCACCGAATTTGATTTTGATTTCAGAGTAATGAGAGGTTGTCAGTCCAATCCGCCTGTTTCGCTTGATGGGAAGCTTCCATCTGAATATCATAAGAGTGTGTAGCAGTAATGCAACCTGAACTGATCCTTATGCTAACGTCATCTCTGCTCAATGCTCTGATGCTGTGATGTCCGGTGAAGGACACCTTTTGATCACTTATTTGAGTCAGATCGAGTTTACCTCTGCTAGTCTGAGAACCTGCTTCTTTTACACCGTATTCTTTTCTTCCTCCCTTTCTTAGCATATATAGTAAGTGGAACACAACTCTCCCAGAGTGCCGTAGCATGGGGACACTTCCCATGTGGGGTGTTAGGAGCACAGTGGGAGGTCAAAGTTCACAGCAGAGAGGAAGTGACAAGCTGTGAAATGTAAAAGACCAATTTCTTCCACATGTTGCGGCGCTCTGAGAACAGCGCCGAGCTGTCAGCTAGCATCACGCTTAAAATGGGACAGGTTGCTACCCAGCAGACCTGTCACAACTCATTTGTAATTAAAAAGCCTATGTGATGTTTAAAGCTGAGCACCCCAGAAACTTTTTTCTAGCTCTGCTCTGTTAAATAAAGATGAGTACTGCCAAAAAAGAAAAAGACGAAGAAAAAAAAAAGATTTAGAACAGAACAATGGTCTTTGTGCTAGATCAATAACAAATGAGGTTGTGCTGGGTTGGTCCAGTGGCGTCAAGATGTTCTGTGTCCCGAGTGAAAGCAGAATGCTTGGAGACAGGAAGGTGTGCCCAGGAGAGACACTCTTAATGAAGTTAAAACTACTCTACACATGAACTTGAGCGAAAGGAAGTTGCTTATTTGCAATGTTCCGGTCCAAACTAATCTTTATGCAATGGCAGTGTTGGCTATTTTAGAGCAGGGGTTCTCAACCTTTTTCCCAGCGGGTCCCACTTCTTTCTCTGATTAATTTTTGAAGGCTCACCTGTCTAACATTTTCTTTAAAATCTTTGTATAAAACTTGTTTAAATCTTTGTATAAGCTTTTTTAAACCTTTATTTCTTAGCAAATATTATATTATGTTGGGATGATGTGGGTAGCACATTCGCCTCACAGGCGAATGTGTAGAGTTTGCATATCCTTCCCGTGTTCACGTGGGTGCTCGGGTTTCCCTCACAAGTCCAAAGACATGTGGTACAGGTGAATTAGCCATGCAAAAACTGACCGTAGTGTATGAGTGTATTTGTGAGTGTGCATGTGTTTCCTAGTGATGGGTTGCAGCCGGAAGGGCATCTGCTGCGTAAAACATATGCTGGATAAGATGGCGGTTCATTCCGCTGTGGCGACCCCAGATTAATCAAGGGACTATGCCGAAAAGAAAGTGAATGTATATTATATTATATTATATTATATTATATTATATTATATTATATTATATTATATTATATTATATTATATTATATTATATTATATTATATTATATACAACAGTTCTGTCTGGTTCTCGAATGTGATTGGCTGATAGCCATAATATATTTACTGTAAGTAATATCAGCACCCGTAAAGTCTCTTTACCCTTTGTGTATTACTCCGCCCACATACAGCCAGCAAAAAGCAGACACTACAAATCTAAAAGTTTAAAAGATGCTTGCTCAGCTGTTTAACTGACAGCTTATGATTTGAATCCAAGGCGGAAGAAAGTAGTTCCTCATACAAAAGGGTTTTTGAGACTCTCCATGTTTGATTTTGTCTTAATTATGCTGTCAAACTGTTGTATAAACGCAATATCAAACGAGTAGCAGTGCGATATGGCTGTATATCGGCACTGGTGGGGGCACTAAGGCACTTGGCCGATATAAAGCCATATCGCACTGCTACTCGTGTGATATTGCTCATATATTATATTATAAAAATAAATATAATAAAAAAATAATAATAATAAAAATACCTTACATTTATATAGCGCTTTTCTGGGCACTAAAAGTGCTTTACACTATGAGGGAGAATCTCCTCATCCACCACCAATGTGCGGCATCCACCTGGATGACGTGATGGCAGCCATTTTGCGCCAGACTGCACACCACACACCAGCTGATTGGTGGAAAGGAGACAGAGTGATGAAGCCAATTATGATATGGGGAGGGTTAGGAGGCCATGATGTACAGAGGCCAGTGGGCAAATTTGGCCAGGATACTAGGGTTAAACCCCTACTCTTTTTCGAAGGACATCCTGGGATTTTTAATGACCACAGAGAGTCGGGACCTAGGTTTTACGTCTCATCCGAAAGACGACGCTCGCTAAGCAGTATAGAGTCCCCATCACTATACTGGGGCATTAGGACCCGCAGAGACCACAGGATGAGCGCCCCCTGCTGGCCTCACTAAACACCACTTCCGGCAGCAACCCAGCTTTACCATGTGAACTCCCATCCAGGTACTGACCGGGCGCAGACCTGCTTAGCTTCAGTGGGCGACCATGTGAGAGTTGTTGTGCCTTCTTTTATTTTCTATTATCAGCATTTTATTTAAAAAAAATGCAATTAGAAAGCATCTAACTGCAAAAGACCAACTTCTGTGTTAAACTGGACTAACTGAATATCTACTATTAAATGTCTACTATTTAAAAAAAAAAAAAAAACTTTATCCTTCTTGTGTTCATGAGCTTTTATGTGCATTATTGAGTTTTTCACACTTTATTATGGTCCATTTGTTGAATTTAAGTTACATTGCATCTACATGCCAACTAATTCTCATTAGATTATAAGTAGACTGTTAAATTGGGGTTAGGGTTGGGGTTAGTGTAAGTTGACATGTACTTGCAAAGTTTCATATCATATCAGTTTCAATCAGTTAAATGTCTTTTTAGCAGCAGTATCAACCGATATTAAGCAGACAGTCTACTAATACTCAAATGGACCATCAAAATAAAGTGTTACCAAAAATTGTATGCATATTTTGGCGACTACAGCATTTATGCAATTTTCTAAAATGCAAATAATAAAAAAATGTATGAAAATGTTGCTAACATGACTGTGAAGACATTACATTCAATACTTTGTTCAGCTCTTACTGTATGCTGTGCGTTTTGAAAGCTTCACTCTCTACATGTACTGTATCAGACTAATCTGCTATCCGAACAAATGGCAAACAATGAACACACTGAACAATTCAATAAGCTAATGGAGGTGGACACGTGAACGAGCTCCATTAGAGATCTCACTATTACCCGATCCTTTTTACATTGACTGCACATGGTTCTACAAAGCCATGTGAGCCAAGATCCGGCTGAGAGTTTTGATTAGAGAAAATATGTACAATTCTCATATGCAGCGCTGGATGATGATGATAGCGTTCAGTGAGAAATGTCAATCATGTGTAAAGCTGAGTGTTAGTGAGCTTCATTTACAGTGAAAACAATTTGGCCTAAATTGCACATATTGTGCTGCACAAATTGGACGTGCTTTAGTCTGAACACAGAAGGTTCATTTTCTCTGCATGAATGCCCCACTAGATTCTAACTGGCAGCTGCCATTCTGCCTCTGTGTGGGAGTTTGTGGTGGGCCATGACATTCACTGGCATTTCTTCCTTTAAGGGGGGTGCAGAAGTCCTACCTGGCAGAGAGGCAGAGGAGCGGGTGGAGGTGTCCAGGTGGGGAGGAAGCCCCTGGCTGGAGCTCAGCTGGGGGTGAGAGGGGATCTGCAGGGTGAAGCTGTGCTCTGGCACCCTGGTGCTGCCCCGCGGGAGTCTCTTTACCTGCACAGAAGGATGTCTACTGATTGACAAAGACTGATTTGGCAAATAGATGTTGTACAGCAGTGGATCGACACTAATTCTCCTTCAGGACTCAGATAATTAAGGACCCTGGATTTAATGTAGTTTGACTGGACACAGCGCTTGACATTTAAATTCACTCGTTTAGCAGATGCTTTTATCCAAAGCAACTTACTGTAAAAGCAAGGATAAAAGAAGCATTTCAAATTATAAAAAGACAAACCAATTCCCTGATATTTCCTGGCTAAAAAAGCTGAATTTCCATTACCTTTCCACCTGATTTCTCTGAGCGCAAACAGTTCCTTTATACAGTATAATGATCACTTCTTGTGTGTATTGCCTCTTCTTGTTGAATCGCTGAATGCCTCCTCAGTTGTAAGCCACTTTGCACATAAGTGTCTGCTAAATGGCTCAATGTAAATTTAATAATAGTGATGCGCATGGAGGACGAAACCTGCAAAAACAATACGTAAATAAATATGCTAAGATATAAATAAACTAGAAAATAAATTAATTAATTCTTGCAGGATATATCTTGCACATGGTAAACAGACTGAACTCGTAGTTTACTTCATTTAAAAAAAATAAATAAATAAATAAATTGTAGCCTTTTTAGAGCTCGACATACAGTTGGAGTCAGAATTATTAGCCCCCTTTAAATTTTTTTCTTCTTTTAAAAATGTTTTCCAAATGAAGTTTAACAGGGCAAGGTCATTTTATTTTGGCTAGAATAAAAGCAGTTTTAAATTTTTTAAACACAATTTTAGGGACAAAATTAATTAGCCCCTTTAAGCTATATATTTTTTTCAATAGTCTACAAAACAAACCAGTAACTTACAATAACATATATACATATATACATAATATACAATAATTTGCCTAATTACCCTAACCTGCCTAGTTAACATAATTAACCTAGTTAAGCCTTTAAATGTTACTTTAAGCTGTGTAGAAGCTTAAAGTAAAGATCTTGAAAAATATCTAGTCAAATATTATTTACTGTCATCATGGTAAAGTTAAAATAACCCGTTAATAGAAATGAGTTATGAAAATTGTTATGTTTAGAAATGTGTAGAAAAAAATAATAATTCTGACTTCAACTGTACAGATGTCCCAAGTTCAAGTCCCGGCTTATGGAGCTTTCCCATCCCCTCTTTCTCCAACTTTACTTCCTCTCAATATAGCTACCATCAGGCACGTGCACACATAGGGCTCAACACCGCTCGTGAGTACGCACGCTCGCAACACCCCCCTCCCCCCGCTTTACAGTACGCAAGCGACAACACCGCTCTTCAGTACGCGCGCAACAACAACCCCATTCCCCTTCTTCCTCAAAAAATGTATCCTGCACATGCCCCTTGGACGGTCTCTGCACGGGCCTGGCTACCGTAACATCATGATAGAGGCAAAAATGACAAAAACAAGTCTTAAAAAAGAGATTATTATCATCAGACAAAACTTACTAGTGTAAAGTGTAAAGAGTTATTTAACCACAGTTTAACAGTTTCACGGTTTAATTGAACCTTTAATTTGAACTGAAATTGCAAAAATATCCTGTGATGTCCACTTAGCAATGCACTTACTGTATACTCAAATGGAACAAACGTCTACAGCAGCAAGAGAAACAAACAAAATATGCAGAATTGTGGTAGGCCAGGATCACGTTTGAGAACTGCTGCAGTAAAAGACAGTAACAATACACAAACAATGTAAAAGGCTGTGCTACAAACTTTGGCTTCTCTCCTGTACGATTTCACGAGACTCTTTAGATCTTAGAACTATGAATTATATGAGCTTTTATATCTTACAATAAACGTCGGTTTTCATTGTGGAGTGCAAATAATAACTACAGACATAATCAGGGTACACTCTCAATAATCTTCAGTACAAAAGTACAAATTCCAGCATGATACACTGTAGAAATGCGATGTGGTCATGGTCACATAGAGGTTTAA
Source organism: Danio rerio (assembly GCF_052040795.2). NCBI lineage: Eukaryota > Metazoa > Chordata > Actinopteri > Cypriniformes > Danionidae > Danio > Danio rerio. The sequence continues at coordinate 8,753,691 of NC_141044.1, forward strand.
TAGTAGGAGACATTACACTAATTTGCATCCATCAGGGAGAAACTATCAATCTGTGTAGCATTTAAAACATTTTTGAATGCGAATTCGAGTTTTACTTTCGTTTTTGAAATTGCTATCAAGTGTACTACATAAAGAGAGAGCGCCAGTGCTGTGCAAGTGTTCTATTTAACATTTGTCAGATGCTTAGGCTCTGTTGCAATTTATAATTTAAGTTTAATCCTAATTTAACTCCTACACTCTGTCATGCGGATATAATGAGACCGCTTTTCACCTAAAAGAAAATTAACATCACATTTTAATTTTGCAGGATTTCGTTGCAGAAAGTCTCATCCCACCTCTACTATGCATGTATTTAATAATGTATTGACTATTTTTGGACAATGGACAATGCCTGAAAATTACAGTTGATAGGGAGAATGAACTTATTCAATCCATATTCAATCCAGAACACGCACGCCATATGAGTTTTTGTCTGAATTAACCAGCATAAACAACAGCATAAACTACTATGATAATGATGTTCATTGTTAAATGCTTGTAATGTGAATTTGAAGAATATGCATGACGTTTTTTTTAGCCGTCAACAGATTTACTTCAGATCTTGCAAAAAAATAAATACCACAGCGGAATGTTAGTACTGAAATGTGAAAACCATCAATATCAATCACTTGCCATAGGCACCTTTAATGATGATAATGAAGCCTAATATTTATTAATTATGTATATTATAAACCTGTCCATTTTGTTTGGAGTGCAGTGCAGAATTCTGTGCTTCGATGGCTATGGTATGTTTAATTAGTGTTTTTGTTGCCTTTAGGATTCCTATAAACTAGCGACCTAGCATACCATGGCTGTGGAACAGATGTAAACATAAAAAACTGAAAAAGGCATGAAACACTATATCAAAATAGTCAACATACTTTAAACAAATCTATATATAAAGTTGGAGATGTGTAGAATTTTATTGTGCTTTTAGTGGCTTACAGATTCTATTTATACTTTGGTGCTGACTACGGAGTTGAGAATCCACACAGATTAGTTAAACAGATTAGTCAGGCAGGCAATGGTCAAAACAGGAGCTAACAAAAGCATACAGCTAGTCAAAAAGACGTAGTCAAAAAACAGACGAATGGTCAGGACAGACTGCGACAACAACGGAAACAATCAAACAACGCAAATGGTCAAAAATACCCCCTAGACAAGGCAAAGACAAGGGATGCTTTCAAAAGTTACAAGCTAACAAGACTCAGCCATGTGTGTGTGTCTACGTGTTTTTGTGACATATCAGGACACAAATCTGTATAATGACATGGGTATGACACAGGTATTACAAAAAGGAGGTGAAATATGAGGACATTGGTGACGTCCTCATTTCTCAAAATGCTTATAAATCCTACAGAATGAGTTTAATCAGAGAGTAAAGCTGCACACTGACTCCTGTGATGGTTGGGTTTAGGGGTGGGGTGGGGTGAGGGCAATACAATATACGATTTGGACAGTATAAAATGAATGGAAACCTATGTAATGTACCCACTTTTCATAAAAACAAACATGTGTGTGTATGTGTGTGTGTGTGTGTGTGTGTGTGTGTGTGTGTGTGTGTGTGTGTGTGTGTGTGTGCGTGCCTGCCTGCGTTCGTGCGTGACTGTGAGGTGTTTTTAAAGTCTTGGTAATAAGTCTGAGCTTCCAGGTGTGAGATCAGGAAGAAACTGGAACTGGTGTGTGAGGGCTATGATGGGATTTGTAGTTCTCCTGTGATCTGTAACTGCTAGATTGCGGTTAATCATGACACTTATATACTGGAATAACAGGATCAGGTTGTCACCTCAATTGTATCTGGATAAGTAAAATATATATTTTAAATGTTATATCTTGGCTCTGATTTTAGATTTTATAGTTTGGACCTTATACAATCTTTCTCTTAGAGACACACACAATTGATTATTATTATTATTATTATTATTATTATTATTATTATTATTATAATAATTATTATTATTATTATTATTATTATTATTATTATTATTATTATTATTGTGTTTTATGTCTTCAAAGTAATAAATTGTTCAGTATGTTTAAAGACTTACCTGAAAGTAGAGGTTGCATAGCCAGTTGTCCAGGTCAGTGGAGAGCAAATGCTCAATTTTGCGGAATTGGTTGAGTGAAGAGTTCGGCCCGCCACGCAAAAGAGGGGTCTTGAACTTGCCCTTGAGGAGTTGAAGAGAGCAGTCGCATATGGGAAATGCACCCCAGCCCACCACACAACTCACATGACTGTGATCGCCAGGCAGAGATAACAGCTTAAACACTAACACATAGCATGGCAACAGATCACATGATGCAGGCAAAACCTGAAAAAAACAAAATAATAATATCAATAAACAAATAAATAAATACATTTAATTGATATCATGTTCATTTCTATAGTGCTTTTTGCAATGTATATTGTGTCAAAGCAGCTTAACATACAGTTGAAGTCAGAATTACAAGTCTGCCTAAATTATTATCCCCCTCATATAGTTTATCGGAAAAAAATGTTTTTAGAAACAAATTTCTAAACATTATAGTTTTAATAACTCATTTCTAGTAACTGATGTCTTTTGTCTTTGCCATAACAAAGATAAAAGACAGTAGATAATATTTTACTACATATATATTTAAGTCATTGTATAATGATGGTTTGTTTTGTAGACAATAAAAACTGCTTAAAGGAGCTAATAATATTGACCTTCAAATGGTTTTTAAAAAATTAAAAACTGCTGTTATCACATCTATTAGCCTACATATTTAATTTCATTTGTTAAGCGCAAATATTTGTTTTAAGAGTATTTATTAATTCAGTACTAATTTCCAGCAAACGAATAAATAAACAATATTAACGAAGTGTGGTCAAAAAAACAAATTCTATCCAAACACACGTCGTATTCTTATGCCAAGACATATTGACGCATATGCCTCCAAAACCCGACAGGTGTACAAATCTAAACATGTTTTTACAAAAACAAGTATAAATATGTAAATAATAAATAATACTGCTAATAATAATAACATTATACAAATGCAAATTGTCATGAATGAACTGAAAAAAAAGCATCGAGGCATGAAGAAGGCATGGAGGCAGTGTTTTTTATATTTATGAAGAAAATAATAATTTTTAGCACATTTTAATCCTTTAATTAAATCACATGTAAAGATATTTGTGAATTGTGATGTGATATACATCATGTGTATATTAAGCAATGTGTAAGTGTTTGAACCAAACTAACGTCCACTGCGTTGGACTTTATACCAGCCTTTAGATGGTCATTGGAACGGCCTATTTCAGTTATTGAAAATAGCAACGCACCAACAATGCGCCTTAACACATCTCTTTTTTTAGACCAGCATGCGCATGAGTCCAAAAAGTGATGCAAATAGATTTGCTATTTAAACAACGTGGCACAAAATGTGAAAATTAGGGTTGAACTGGTCTGAAAATAGCAACAGACCGAGTGTATGATAGGGCTCTTAGAGTGTCGTTCTTTTTAATCATTACTGATTGAAAATGATTAAAAAAATTAAAAATAAAATAAAGAGATCAAGCAAGCTTTAACACTAATACTCTGTCTGCTTATCCTGTGCTAAAAAAGTAATAATAAAAAAAAGCTTTTTTGTAATAAGTCATATTTCCTCATAGTAGTCTGCAGCATTTCCCCTCTCTAGCTAAAGATGTAAATGTGTTTAATATGATCTAAAGTTTGAACCCAAATGATGAAACATCGGAATGTGTTACGGCTTGTTTCAGGAAGCCATCTCAGCAGGGGCGCCAGCGTGTGACGATCCCGACATGACAGCCGTGACATCACTAGCACATATGTAAAGCAGGCACATTTAAGGGAAAATATGGTATATCGAGAAAACGTGGCTTGAGGAACACAAGCGTTTAACACGCAACGCTTCTTATTTACCCATCAAGCAAGAGACAGACCTTTAAAAAATGAACTGACAAAAAGAAGCGCTTGACTTCATCAATCACTCCCAGAATATTCCATCCCTCCATTAGGAGTAATGGAAAACGGAGAAGACTTGTTTTATCACATTCATCATGTGTTTCTCTTATAATCGCTTTGTGCTTGCACCTAAAAAAAAATGGCACAGATTCCCTGTGTCAGGACTCAAATTCATGCCGTAATCTCCAGCATTAAACATATTGAAAAATATTTCAGACGCTTAATTCACTGGAAAAAAAAAAATAAGCACGAACAATGCAGACTGTACCAATTGGCAAGGAAAAAGAGATTAAAAAAAGCAGTAAGAGTGAATACAATGAAATGACTGAGGCGTGTTTCAGGTCCTACTCTGTTCTCGTGTGGAACAACTGCATGCTGGGATTCTATTAAAGCATCGCAGCAATCACATTTCATTCAGAACAGAACTGTGCTTACTGAGCAAACTCCACAAGAGAAAAATCAAAGAATAGAGACCACGCATGAAGCTGTAGAAATGAAATAAAATAATATTAATAATGAATGATTTTGAACTTAAGATTAAACTCTATTATCTTTTACACAGGGTGTTTTATATATACAGTTAAGTCAAAGTTATTAGCCCTGCTTTCTTTTTTCTTTTTTAAATATTTCCCAAATGATGTTTAAGAGAGCAGGACATTTTTTTCACAATATGTCCCATGTTTGTTTTTCTCCTGGAGAAAATCTTAATTGTTTTATTTTGAGTGGAATAAAATAACTTTTTATTTTTTTAAAGCATTCAGTTTAATTTTATTAGCCCCCTTAAGCAATATTTTTTTCTATTGTCTACAGAATAAACCATTGTTAAACAATGATTTTCCTAATTACGCTAACTCGAGTAATTGAACTAGGTTAGCATTTAAATCACACTTTAAGCTGAATACTAGTGTCGAGAACAATATCCACTAAAATATTATTTACTGTCATCATGGCAAAGATAAAATAAATCAGGTATTAGGAATGAGTTATTAAAGCTATTATGTTTATATATGTGTTGAAAAAAATCTGATGGAAAAATCTTCTTTCCGTTAATAAGGAACTGGACAAATATTCTAGGAGGCTAATAATTCAGGAAGGCAAATAACCCTGACTTCAACTGTATATGGGTTTTGTCTTGTTTCTAGCACAAATATCTAGATATTCTTAAATCAAGAAACATTTTCTAGAATCTAGACAAATAAAAACCTTTTTTTTTTTTGTTTTAAGAAATTATATTATAAAATAAAGTGAGTTTTTTCTTACAACAAGTTGCATTATCTGCCAGTGTGTAAGTAAAATAATCTTGTTTTAGTTTTTAAATAAGAATTTTTTACTTAGCTTTATACTTTGACTTTTTACTTAGCTTGTTTTGGAGAAAAACTTAATTTTTATATATATATATATATATATATATATATATATATATATATATATATATATATATATATATATATATATATATATATATATATATATATATATATATATATATATATATATATATATATATATATATATATATATATATATATATATATATATATATATATATATATATATATATATATATATATATATATATATATATATATATATATATATATATATATATATATATATATATATATATATATATATATATATATATATATATATATATATATATATACATATATATATATATACATATATATATATATATATATATATATATATATATATATATATATATATATATATATATATATATATATATATATATATATATATATAATTCAGGGAGGCTAAAAATAATTATATAGATATATTATATTATACTTTATATATTATATTTATTTTACATTAACTTTTTGCTAATTGTGCATTTATATATTTATAAAATACTAATTCTGTACATAATATATACAATTGTTTTGATATAAAAAAATACAATATTGTCAAAATGCAATCCCTTTGCTGTCATTAATGTCTAGAAGACATTTCAACCAGTTTCAGACCAGTTTCAGCTTTACCACAGTAAATTTTCAGACAGTTGGTATTGCCATTTCAAATTTTCATTATAATTAAAATTTAATTTTGACTTTTTTCTCAAAACAAAACAAAAATATTTTTGTAGACCAAATGTTTATTCCCAGCAGGCACAGGACGTCAACGTGATGTCAGATTGACATTGTTCCCCAACGTTGCGAGGAAAATCAATGATTTCACAGCTTGACGTTGTGTGGATGTTACAACTTTGACATCTATCAGACGTTGAATTTTGCTTGCCATACCTGATGAATAAATATCAGTATTTAATGTCAATATGATCTTGCTTTTAGATG
>NC_141044.1:8762500-8780000 GCF_052040795.2 Danio rerio
TTTTTTTTTTTATAGGTGGGGTGGAAGGGTGGAATGACTTAAGTGTTTGTGAAATTTCATTTTAAACATTTTACTTTATTTCTACAAAACTATGATAATATTGATATCCAAGATAATCGTAGTCAATAATGATATGAATTTTCATACCGTTATATTATTATCTTAAAAACAGAAGTCTGATAATTATATATTCTATATTTAAAACAATTGAATTGTCAACACAGTGATAATGTGTTAATTCCTAAAATAATAATAATAATAATAAAATAAAATAAAAATCATACAAAACTCTGGCAAAACTAGACAAACAACATATTGATCATGCTAAATGCTAAAGCACCATTTCCTTTAATCTTCATTTACACTTTTACTATAAATGCCACTAATAATTTACTAAATACACAAATAGAAATTTAAAAACGGTTTGTGTCCATCCTAATAAAGCATAAGCTTTTGTATAATGAATTCTAAATTTGATTTAAAATTCAAACACTAAACATTATGTTAGAAAAGCAGCTGTTTATTTCACAAGTCAAACCTTGTGCTTTTTGCAGAGGTTTTTAATACAGTCTCTTTCCACTCTCATACACACACTCAATGTTTAACATCGCATATCATTTCAAGCCTCATTCTGACTCCATCTCCAGCAACTCGCATGGAACCACACAGAATAACTGGAGTAGTTTTGTTCTGTAGTTAAATCCTTTCTCATAACACATAAGACACAACATTACTATTGTTTTTAAAATCAGTGAAAAGCCATTTTTTTCCCTATCATCTTTTGGATGTTGTACAAAACCCAAATTGCAGTGAACTGAAAATGAAAAATATTTACTGAGAGGTTAGTTTTCGTTGTTTTTGTTGTTGTTGTTAAATGTAAAATTATAATTAGCTTAATTACATTTCAAGTGATTCAGTTTCAAATGATTCATTTCATACAATTCATTTTAAATGATTGCATGTTTATCTTCTTTTCACTCGCTTTAAAAATAGCATTTTAAATTAATAAATACTTTACATACAGTTATTAGCCCTCCTGTATTTATTTATTTTTTTTCCTTTTCCAAATGATGAGTAACAGCGCAAGAACTTGTGGAGGAAATTCTATTTGCTTTATTTTGGCAAGAATGAAAAGCAGTTTTTATTAGTTTTTATTACCATTTTAAGGTCAATACTATTAGCCCCCTTAAGCAATATATTTTTTCATATTAATTTTTTTTTTAACCCTAACTTGCCTAGTTAATCAAATTAACCTAATTAAGCCTTTAAATTGCACTTTAAGTTGAATACTAGTATAGAAAAATATCTGGTAAAATATCATGTACTGCCATCATGACAATTAAAGACAAAAAAAAAAGATTATCATTATTAGAAATTATTAGAAATAAGATATTAAAACTATCATGTCCCCAAATGTGTTGAAAAAATTCTTTCTGTTAAATAGAAATTGGGGGAAAAACACAGGGACTAAAAATTCAGGAGAGTTAATAATTCTGCCTTCAACTGTACATAAACGCAATAAAAATAAAACCCAATCTGAAGTTTTGAATGGAAGCGTTTTTGCTCTTAATTAGAAAACTGAAAACACAAACTAATACTTTATACATAAAAGAAATGATTTCAAAATTACACTGTTAAATAATTTTTTGTAAATTACACAGTATTTAATTGTAATATTAACAGTACTTTACTGTAGGACAGTTATGCAGTATGGTACTGTATTTTAAAGTTGCATTGTGAAAACTACTGTATATTTTAGGGTAAAGATATAGGTTGTTTGCGATCACATGCTTCTGATGACGTATGAAATTCAGATGGAGGGCAGTAAAAAACTGAATGGGAGACATAGAGGAAAGTCTGTATTTTTGCGATTTGTGCCATATTTTAAAGGAGATATAAATAGAAAATAGCCACATATGTTGGACATGATCGTTATATTTTGAAGAGGGAAGAATTTTGTAATGAACTAAAATCCATTTGCCAGGCATTGAAGCGGAATATACTGTATAAGCTACTGTGTTACATGAAAAAAATACTATAGTAAATACTGTAGTATTTACAAGCATATTACTGATAATTGCAGTACTTGAAATAAACTGTCGTAGTAATTATATTGTTGCTGTGGTAGAACACAACTTTAGTAACAAACATATTATTCAACAGGCTTCAGTTTTCTACACTATAATTATACACCATCGCAATGCACCACAGTTTGCACTAACTTTACAGTATTTACTACAGTTTACCATAGTACAATTTTCAGTAGCATTAATTAACAAAGAGTTGTACACATTATACACTTTACTATGTGGTTCAAAAACATATAATAAATTAATATAGTAATTATTAGAAATAAAAACATATTATAAATTACTATTTATATTATACAAAACATATTATAAATTACATAGTAATTTATGCATTATAAATTACAATCTTTTTTTCATATGCGGATATCTTTTAAGCATCACAAAATAACAGATGAACGCATACAAAAGCGTAAACGCATTATTATGATTATTTTTTTAAGGGGGAAAGTATAATAACCGTCTGGTTTTGCTCGCAAGGGCCTTTCTTTTTTGTTCTGTCAATGTTCCGTCAACAAACCAACAATCCACCGCTGCTGCGCATCTTGATGTTAATGTTACGTTGTTAATTCCACCAAAATGCCAGTAAAGACTTGGATTATTGCAAAACAAGAAGGAGATTTCAGTACAGCGATTACATGGCAGGATGCGTTATTTATATTCTCGTGGATTTTGTATGAGCGTGGTGGTGTTTGTATTTGATTTTTATATAACACATTAACATACTGATACACATAGCTAGGCCTGTATATAATCTTTATATGTGATGTCAAACAAATTCATTCGCCAACTTATCGAGCACATTTTTACGCAGCGGATGCCCTTCCAGCCGCAACCCATCTCTGGGAAACATCCCCACACTCATTCATACACACACTCATACACTACAGACAATTTAGCCTACCCAATTCACCTGTACCGCATGTCTTTGGACTGTGGGGGAAACCGGAGCACCCGGAGGAAACCCACGCAAACGCAGGGAGAACATGCAAACTCCACACAGAAACGTCAAATGAGCCGAGCTGAGGTTCAAACCAGCGACCTTTTTGCTGTGAGGCGTCTGCACTACCTACTGCGCCACTGCGTCGCCCATCAAACAAATTATCACATTCAGAAAAATTATGTATATACTGATGAAAAATGGTTTATTAAATGCCACTTTTTCCTTCGTTTTTCAGACAGTTTCTTAAACTTTCCCCCTTTTTAGAGGCAAAAACTTTAGGAAGTCTATAAAAGCTTTTCGGAATTTCTTTTTTTTTTTTGGCCGATTTAAACAATTATAAACAACACAAAACATAAACCTCTTGAAGTTCTGACAGACAGAAGAACCACTTCTTGCCCTCCATCTGAATTTCACGCATCATCAATGACGTCATGTGAAAACAACCTGTACAATACTTTAAAAGCATACAGCAAGGTAAATGGTGCTGTAATTGATTTACTGGTGAACTGCTGCCAGTAAGATTCTACAAAACATTGTTAACAGTGTGTCAAATACTGTGTGTAAGATCTGGGGCGGACTGGCCATCTGGCAATTTTGGCAAATGCCAGAAGGGCCGGACCAATTTTTAAATGTGGGCCGGTCAGTTTTTTTTTCTTGTTTTTTTTTTTTAATATGCATTGTTTTTACGTTCAAGCAGCTTTTATCTCTTGCTAGATGTGATATTATGATGTTGATAAAATGTTTTTTATAAAAAAATAAAATAAAAATAAAAAAATAAAAATAAAATAATAATATTAATAATAATAAGAATAATAAGAATAATAATAAATGTTAAGCATGTGGCCAGTCGGCGATTTCGCCTGTTTTCAAGATTGGCCGACGCAATCCGAGGTCACTCGGACGTTATCAAAATCTGGCAAGAATGTCATATTATTTTACCATCTGTGCACCAAAAAAATACTGAATGTGCGTGTCCGTGGGTGGGGCTGTGTCGGTGTGGTAATGTGGGCTGATGTGGCTACAGTGCCAGGGCTGAATTTTTGTCCCAGTCCGCCCCTGTGTAAGATGACAGATGGATCTGGACAGTACTAAAGATTGATAGTGGAAAAATATACCACAGTTTCTATGGTAAAGGTGGTGGGGTTTGATTGCTGTGCTCTTTAACGTAGCATGATTCCACACACTAACAACCATTACAAGTGCACTACCTGTTTTTATTTCAGTTCAATCAACTACAGTGCTGTGGACATCCCAAGAGTGCAGTTTGCTGGGCTTTTCTTACCATGTAAAGGCTCTGGTTAATGTTAAGCTCCATGTCACAGTATCTGCCCTGGTGTTCCACGGGTTCTGTGTTTCCAGCACACTGCTGCTCCTGCAGACGGGACCAACACAACGTGCGGCCGCCCAGTTGAGTCTGGAGAGACACGTTCAGCGAGTACAGACCTTTGGGCAGCTTGTCTCTCACGGCCCTCAAACAGAAAACAAACACCTCTATGGGCTGCGGAGTATGACTCCATTCCACCTACACACAGACAAAGAAACAAAATTTTTTTAACTCCATAAAAATATCTGAAGAGAGACAACAGTTATAGACAAATAATTGTAAATGCACTAAAAATGTATGCTGAAGACACTACTCTCTCTCATATTATTGCCGAATGTATGACAGAGAATTTGTTAGCATGTGTTATCAGTTTTTTTTTTTAGAGATCAGATGCACAGACATTTTTTCAGAATTAAATTTATAAGGAGTGATGAGTTGGCTTTTCGTAAAATATCACCAAATAATATTTTTGCTGCTTGTTGAAACTAGTTATTTAAAATGAGCTGTAATAACACAATTCACAGTTTTACACAGTTTTATTGGAGACAACTTAGTTGTTTTATGCTCAATCCACTTAAATTTGGGAAGGTAAGTTAAACTATGTGTTGTGACAACATGAATGAATTGTGTGCAATGCTGCAATTTTTTACGGAGTAAAAACTGCTGGGTTCCACACAATTCCTTCATGTTGTCACAACACAAATCGATTAAGTTAAGCTTTTTTTTACAAATATAAGTGGATTGAACATTTCAATGTCCAAATAAAAACCTTATTTTAATTAAGTAGTTTAAACAAGCAACAAAAGTCATTTAAGTGCAGGCTGGTGGGATGGAAAACTAGAATGCGACTCAGTGGATACAGTTCAGAATTCACTGCAAGTATTCACTGCAACTTCGTCACTACTTTTTTAGTTATTAGCTTGTTTATCCACTGAAATAGAAGTTCAAATTGGGTCCACAATCATATAGGCTGGGCAACATGATAAATATTTCAGATCACAATAAAAGTCATCTCATATCCTGATAATGAACTATATCATGATAGACCTTTTCTTCAAATTAAATCAGTTATTGACCACATGGAATTAGGGAAGGGTACCGAAACTCATAAATCAGAAACATTATCTAATTTAACTTGCAACTCAAAAAAATGGTATTTTTAACTGCAGGGAGCACAATAAAACAAGTAAGATCCTGACTTCTGTCAGAAAAGTCAAACATGTTGATTTTTCTCCAGAAGAATGGTTAAAAATAGAGTCATTTCATTTTCCTTCAAACCATTGTACATTCTTTTACAGGAAAAAAATAATAATAATAAAATGAAAATTATATATATATATATATATATATATATATATATATATATATATATATATATATATATATATATATATATATATATATATATACATACACACACACATATATATATATATATATATATATATATATATATATATATATATATATATATATATATATATATATATATATATATATATATATATATATATATAATTTGTTTTACAAAGTCATACAAAATTTTTTGTCATACAAAAAAAAACATTACAAAAAGTACCAATAACCGTACCAGAACCGTTGAAGTACCGAAACGATAAGTGGTATCAATAAAAGTAGTAATACCGTTAAAACCTTAACAGTACCCATCACTACATGAAAATCAGTATTTCTTGTTTTTGAACATTTTAAAGTATATGCTCAAAGATGCATTCATACATAAATGCAATTTTTGGTCACTTTATTTAGAACTTCAGGGCAAATTTTTGATTAAGAATGTTGACGTATAAAATAAATAATAACATAGAAATCAGTTTTCTAAAACTAGTAATTAATACATAAAATAAAACATGCAATGTAAACATACTTTTAATCTTGCAATTCTCTTAACATTCTGTTTCTGATTGCATGGTAGCATGTAAAATGAAAGTTATCCAGATGATTAAGTATTACACAATGTACAGTTGAAATCAGGATTATTAGCCAACCCTTTTGTTTATTTATTTATTTCTTATTATTTCCCAATTTATGTTTAACAGAGCAAGGATATTTTCACAGTATGTCTGATAATATTTTATCTTCTGTAGAAAGTCTTATTTGTTTTATTTTGGCTTGACAAAAAGCAGTCAATAATTTTTTTAAAACCATTTTAAGGACAAAAATATTAGCCCCTTTAAGCTGTATATTTTTTCGACTGTCTACAGAACAAACCATCATTATACAATAACTTAATTACCCTAACCTGTCTAGTTAACCTAATTAACCTAGTTAAGCCTTTAAATGTAACTAAGCTGTATAGAAGTGTCTTAAAAATATCTAGTTAAATATTATTTACTGTCATGACAAAGATAAAAAATCAGTTATTGGAAATGAGTTATTGAAACTATTATGTTTAGAAATGTGTTGAAAAAAAAAATCACTCTATTAAACAGAAATTGGGGAAAAAATAAGCAGGGGGGCTTGTAATTCTGACTTCAACTGTATATATGAAACCATAAAATAAATAGTGCATAATATGAAATGATAGACATTTTATTTCGTCCATACGATATCTACACATTTGAAAGCCTTAGGTACATATACATACTTAATGTGTAACATCTGTGGGCCATACAGCAGAACTGAACACTTGCATTATGTGTCCAGGTCCGGTATACATATACTACAGCAACAGCGGAAGTGGTATGTTATTTGACATTTGCCAGATTTCCAGGAAATAAAGGTGTGGAGAACACTGCATTTCCTACAGCGGTGGCGTAAGTGGCATAACACCATAACACTAGGCTAGATGACATCAAAGCAGCTCGCCAGATCCTTTACACTTCTCATCCCTCGTTTTCTGGCACGCAGGGCGGCTTTCGCTGAAACCTCACTGACAGATCGACAAAACACTCTGCAAACAGGAAACCCCCCCCCTTCCCTCATAAAACACACACACACACACACACACACACACACACACGCGCGCATACACGCACACATACACAAAAACTTTCTTTTTCTTTCTAAGTATAGCCTAATATTCCAAGATTAAGCTTTCTCCTTAATTATTTTCATTTTAATTAGTAAATCTTAATTAACAATGAACATTTACCCTTAAATTTTTTGGCGTGAGAATGAAGGAGGGTGGTGGTGGTGGGGGGGAGCTAGTGAATAAATATGACAATCTTTTCGAGTCCTGAAGGCAGGATTACCGATGCAGGCAGGCTTAGTTATTAAACACGTTCTAAATTAAATGCCTCCATGAATTTCGTACAGAAATATATTTTCATAGTTTTGCATGCCAAATGTGACATTTTAAATTTGAGATTCATCTGCCACTGTAATTTTGGAAATGTCATATAAACAAAGATTTTGTCATTTACCAATGAAATTACTATGCGTGGCAGGTCGGCCATTGCTTTTCTGGCTGTGCGGGTTGTTTCAAGTCAGCAAGCCATAAAATATCTTTATCTCTCTGAAACACAGCAATTTGAGAGATAATGGAACAGTGACTGGGGGGCACGGATGCCAGGCTGAGGAATTATACTACAATCTCACTCCGTTTACTGCCTCCTTCAAAGCTGATGTTCTGTCTGCAAACTGAAGCTGCTGCTGCTACTGTCGAGGCCTTCTTAGAAGAGTCATTACAACGCAAAACCCTGCCATAACCACAACACACACACACACACACACACACACACACACACACACCTCAGTAATGCGCTTTGCCCTCTGTCCTTTTCCTTTGGTTTTGGTTGAGTCAGAAACTTAGGTACAGCAGCTACCTGTTCACATTCACTTTCGTTCCTTGCTCAGTGAGTTCGTAACGTGTGCCTCCATGACTGACATCATTAACAGGATGCTCCACTTAATCACCTTATTTGATTCAGCTCTATTTACTGTATAATGTCATGGAACATTTAAAACATTCACCTTATTATTTTTTTATGCTTTAATATCAGTCAATTTGCATGTGCATATTCATCGTAACATTTTAAATTGGTTCAGATATGTTGAAAATCGAGAATTTGAACATAAAATCCTGTGCTTAAACTGCTAAACTGGTCATTTCTTGTTTTTCCCGTTTTGTTTAGTTTGTAGCCTGGATGTCTATATACAGTTACAATCAGAATTATTAGCCCCCCTAAATTATTAGTCCCTGTTTATTTCTTTACCCAATTTCTCCTTAACAGAGAGATTTTTTCAACACATCTCTAAACATTAAGCTGTTGTAACTGACAGTTCATTTTATCTTTGCCATGAAGACAGTAAATAATATTTTACTAGCTATTTTTCAAGACACTTACAGCTTAAAGTGACATTTAAAGGCTTAACTAGGTTAATTAGGTTAACTAGGCAGGATAGGGGAATTAGGCAAGTTATTGTATAACGATGGTTTGTTCTGTAGACTATCAAAAATATAACTTAAACAGGCTATTAATTTTGACCTTAAATTGTGTTTAATAAATTAAAAATGGCTTTTATTCTAGCCGAAATAAAACAAATAAGAAATTCTCCAGAAGAAAAAATATTATCAGACATACAGTGAAAATTTCCTTCCTCTGTTAAACATCATTTAGGAAATATTTTTATAAGAAAAAAACATTTCAAAGGTGGTTTAACAATTCTGATTGCAACTGTATATCTCAAAATGCCTCTTTAAAAATGCATTTGCTACTGTATGACTATATACTATATTATTATTATTATTATTAATAATAATAATATTATTATTATTATATTACTATAAATACAGGTTTTAACAAAACCTTAATTTGTCCATGTGCAACTCAAAAATAAACAAATATGAAGCATCACATGCTGAGCAAGTTCAAGAATGAAGAATAATTTAGAGTATTTTTATTTTCACCATCACTACTCATGAATGTTCTTTGAATTAAAGTTGCCATAGAAACATAAGATTTTGTCCTTTATTGGTGCCACAATTCAAGTTTATCCACATTGTCAAAAACGCACATTGGTTAAAACGTCCTTTTAGTGTTATAGTTCTTATTCATTGTGCTGTATAAAACTACAATTTAAAAGGGAATAGTAATTGTATTTTCGATAGGAAAGTGATGTTAGAGAGGTTATAGTTTTTTAAACTGTAAAATAATATTGAAGGAAGGATTGGCTCAAGAGCCATAGATTCCCCCTAGCAAAGTATCCGGTTTAAGGACTTTTTACACTAAGTACAGTTGCTTTGAACCGGGCCAAAGCACGCTTTTCCCCCCTCCTGGGTATGCTTACGTCATTGATGATGTGCTGTTCAGTAAATGATTTCGCTCAGCACAGTGGAGATTTCTTTAGTTATATCAGTTTAGTGGTTCTGGGATGCAGTGACAAGCAGTCAAATATTTCGCCGAACAGATCAGCCACTTTTGACGTTTATAAACAATCATAAAGTCCTCGTGCTGCAGGAATTATGAGGTTTGCTGAAGTTGCAGCTGTCGTGCAGTCAAGGGTTTGCGTCTGTAATAATCTACGACAGTTTGTGTTCATTGAACAGTAAGAATGATTAAAAAATCCATATGCAACGGTCCCGTTTAAGTCAAGACTGATCTTGAGTTTCAGCTTCGGTGCGCTTTGCACTAACACTATAAGCGTACCATGCCAAAGCCCAAGTGAACCGCGCTCTGGCACACTTTTTTCAACCAGGCCAGGGCTGGCCTGAGCTGATTCAGAGCACTAACACTTCTCAAACGATTCGGGAAAAGGGCCTGGACATGTTTCGATATAGCATATTATGTGTTGATTAGTTCACTTTAAGGGTGTAGCTGTAAGTTTGTGTGTGTACCTGGCAGTGGACGTCAGGTTCGATTCCTAGCAGCTCTATGTTTTCTGTCTCTTCAACAATTTCACCATATTTGTTGACGACTTCAGCCTGGTGTTGACGTAGAGAATTCAGCAAACGATTCTCCTCCCTGATGATGTGCATATATACATAGCATGTATGTCATTTTAAGAGTTCACACTTCGATACTGTTTGACAACTTTTTAGCAAATTAGCAGGTTTGGCATGCTGTCCCGAGAACCCTGAGCTCGGAGATAGTTGAGCCCAGGGCTCCCGCCAGGTCCATAGAGCATGTGAGGGGAGTACGAGATCAGGTGTTCTCGAGAGCTCCCCTCGGCAAGAGGAAAGGAGGAGAAGGGGTGGACGGGGGGTTTCTTCGGGAAAACGAAGATAAGGGAGTAGTTCTTAGCTAGGTTACTTATAGTGAGTTTGGATCGATCTGATTGGCTAACTAATGAGTGTAGATGAGTGGCCAGCTGCAGTCAATCATATCACATGCTCCTCTCGAAATTAGTTTGTGAAACTTCACTTATTGATAACCAAAAAAATAAAAATAAAAACTATTTATCATCATGACCATCATCATTATATCCTCTATTTTTTAATTCAGTGGTTCTCAACCGGCGGGGCGCGCTGTGCCTGTATGAACCCTGTATGAAATCAGTGTCACATTTTCAATCGTGAGATGATGATAAATTAAGTGATGGTCAATTGTAAGCTCTCTTGGTCGTGTGATGTACGTTGCTAAATTGTATTCAAATGTTATAAACATAAAAACACCACGTTTTGAATTTTAACTGCAGTATGTCAGTTTAGTTTATTTGTGTGTGCTGCCCTCATAGACTTTAGAAAACGGTGTTCATTTGTTTGATTTCTCCTTCAAGAAGCTGCACAAGCTTTAAAAATTAAAGGTCCTTGCACCCTCACGGTCCGAACAGTCAGTCGTATTTGTTTTTTTCATATTCGTCATTTGGTGGCCCACAATTGTCAAAAACACCCCTCAAAATATTTGCTAAGGACGCGAAAAAAGCAGAAAATCGAACTATCCAAATAAATTTTTATGATGGACAGATAAAGTCTGGATTAAGAAACTATTTGAAATCTGTCTAAAAAACCTGATATGTCACAGTATTTGCTAAGTAAATGAAGATGATCTTGATCCAGTATACACGTTTCATCTCACTAACAGTCACCCAGAGATGCTATGCAAGGACATGGAGAGAGGGTCATCTAACAAACCTCTGCACCAGTGTCCAACTAAGCACCCTGATTTCATTAGATGCACAATTATTAAAAACTTAAACACAGCCGAGCCTGCAGGCCTGACACTCAGAAACAGAGAGAGAGAGAGTGAGAGAGAAAGGGCTGCAGACTGAAGTGAACAGGATGAAATTGATGCTACTTTGCGTCCAATGACACGGACAGATTTCCTCGCCTTTGGCAACTTACCCAGAATGCACTGGTAGAGACAATACAATGTGGAGTATATTACATCTCCTCACAAATGTCAGCAAAATGTAAATGGCTTTGGAAACACAGATTAATGATTATTTCACATCAGATTGGATGTAGAGGAATTCACGCACCGCTGGAACACAGCATACAGTCTGTCCTGTAGAACAGCTTCTTCCTCATGTGTGTGCCCGAGCTGCAGAGGCAAAAAAAAGAAAAAAAACATATTCAAATATTACCAAAACATTCAGGGGATAAATACAATTAAACAAATTAATCAATACATTTTTAAACTTTTTTTTTAATTATTTCCTATATGTCAGTGCTTCTCAACCACGTTCCAGGAGGACCACCAACACTGCATGTTTTGGATGTTTTGTCACACCCATTATAGGTCTTTCAGTCTGATGAGCTAATGATCTGAATCAGGTGTGTTTGGTTCAGAAGAAATAGGCTGCGTCCGATATCACCTACTACTTAGTAGGTACCGCATTTGAATTTGAATTTACTACTCGGCCTTTAGAAAAGTATGTTCTCTACATTAGGAATGTCAGTAGTATGAATGACACTCTGACGTACATCATCCACCTTTTGTCACAATTCCATGACCTACCTGTGTCAGTTGCATCGCTTCAATTCTCTCATGGTGCATCATGTGATAGCATAGCGTCCATGAGATGTGCACTTCAGAATCTCGCCGGTAGTACTGGTTCATCCGGGTACGTCTTGCATACCGTTTTTCGAATTCAGACACTACTCGGCTCACAAACTGATTTGACAGTATTTACAACTTATTTAGCGAGATACTACTTGTTAGGTTAATTTGAAATTAAAAGGCTTAGCTAGGCTAATCAGATCAACTAGGCAAGTTAGGTTAACCCTTTAACTGCCTGCTCTACCAAATGGTTGATCATATTTTCACTGTTTTAAATGATGACTGTTATTGGTTTACACTACACAGCATTGTTGGTTTACAAAAAATCATACAAACATCCTGTTGCACTACACTTGATTTTGATTTTATTGTAAAAATAAATAAATAAATAAAAAACATGTTAAATGAGAATCTGAAATATTTTATGGCATGCTTATAAAAATGATGTAGTATTCAAAAATGTTTTATTTTAATTAAGTTTTCAAATAAATTGGTCTTATACTTTTGCTTTTTTTTCATAGTATATGTATTAATTTTCCGTACTTTTACCATAAACCTACATATCTACCATTTGGTATGGGCTGATATTTTAGAAATTATTCTTCCTAATATTATTATTATTATTATTATTATTATTATTATTATTATTATTATTATAACCTTTATTTTACCAGGAAAGACACATTGAGATTAAAAATCTTTTACAAGAGCTGCTGAGACTGCAGCTCGGCACAAGACTTTTGGCCAGCGGAGAAATTAAAATGGTCGTGCCGAACTGAGTCTGGTTCTCTAAAGGTTTTTTTTCTTCCACCTATTGGTGAAATTTTTTTTTCCCTCTCCGCTGTCGCCACTGGCTTGCATGGTTCACGATCTGAAAAGCTACTCATCAATGAATTTGCTCTTCAGTGTTTGGACTCTCAATAATGACTTCAAACTACACTGAACTGAGCTAAACTGAACTGAACTTAAACACTAAAAACTGAACAACCCTGATCCAGTTACTATGACCATTTATGTGAAGCTGCTTTGACAAAATCTACATTGTAAAAGCGCTATACAAATAAAGCTGAATTGAACTGAATTGAAGAGCGTCATGGCCAAAATTAGGCACTATACATGTCACCTGGGTCTAACAAACAACAAACAAAAAACAATTGACAGTTAACATGAATCACACATTGACAACCAAACTATTCAAAACATATACAAGCCTGTGTTTCAATTTCTTAATCATTTATACTCTTTTTAAAATAATTAAGTGAAATCAATTCTTTAAACTGCAACTTTTTTTGTAGATTATCCCATGCAACCAAAGCCTTTTTTTTCCCCATCTCAGTCCGCACTTTAGGAAAAGACAGTAAATAAATACCCTGTGACCGAAAGCCATAGATAAGGACAGGCTTTTCACAAATGTAATTCTGTAAATATGATTGGAGTAAACCCAGTATAGATTTGTATGCAAGTATATGCCAATACTTGAGCTTACAAAATGCATGTGTTAAAAATAAATGCACTGTGAGTGTTAACAAGCGACATTAGGGGTTAAGAAATGCAATCCAAATGTTTTTTTTTTTGTTTTTGTTTTTCTTGGTGAAGCAGTTAAAGGGTTATTTAGGTAATTCATTAGATAATAGGGGTTTATTCAGTAGCCAATCGAAAATAATAATTTTAAGAGGGCTAATAATATAGACCTTCAATTTTGTGTTTTATTTTTTTACTTATTTTATTCCAGGCAAATTAAAATAAATAAGAAAGTCACCTAAACAAGTATATTATAGAAAATTAAATGTGTTAGGGTGGCACGGTGGCTCAGTGGTTAGCAAAGTTGCCTCATAGCAAAAAAGGTCACTGGTTTGAGCCCCAGCTAGTTCAGTTGGCATTGCTTGGTGGAGTTTGCATGTTCTCCCTGTGTTTACGTAGGTTTCCTCCGGATGCTCAGGTATCCCCCACAGTCTAATAAGCTCTATTGGTGAATTGAATAAACTAAATTGGCTGAAGTGTATGTGTGTGAATGTGAGTGTATGGGTGTTTCACATATGCTGGATAAGTTGTTGGTTCATTCCGCTGTGGTTGACTCCTGATGAATAATGGGACTAAGCCGAAGGAAAATGAATGAATGCATAAAATGTGCTGCTGTTAAACATGACCAGAAAAATATTTTAAAAAGAAACAAAATTTCAAAAGGAGGCCTAATAATTTTTCCTTTATCTGTATATGCATGCATATGTGTGTGACATGTATTTAAATAAGAAAGCATACTATTTATACATGTTTTATCCTATAGAATTCTATAGAATCATCTGTATTAGCCTGCGACTGTGTGTTTCTGTGATAGTAGAATGTGATTGATGGGAAAAGACAGCAGAAGGTCTCAGTGGCAGCTCCTGTACCTCAGGAAATCTCATTTGACATACCTACAGTAATCTTTTCTTTTTCTGGACACACTTCAGTACCTTTGAATTTCCCCGTAAGAGCGACATTACTCTCTGTTTCCTCGCCCACACCTTTCTCTCTGTCTTCTCTCGCTCTGATCGCTCCTCCTGCCAAAAAAAAAAAGGAAAATCCATGTTCTTGTTTAGGACCAACAGGCAGCATTCTACTGCTGCAGGTGGAACTTGAATTCAGAACATCTAAACATGTGTGTTAATACAATCTAAAGTCAAACCCTGCAGACACACACACCCCAGGATTCAGTCAGCACATTTTGTGGAGTGTGGTTTTGTGCATGTTGTGTTTTGGAACAGTTGGAGGAGCAGAGTAAGGCTCTCATTTGCAGTAACACACAAACCAAGAGCGATTATTCAACTCATGCCATGACTCAAACATAATCATTACATCCCATCCGCTCCTTATGTGTTCATTTCTCACTTCAGCTTCACATTCTCTATTTAATGTGCAACGCTTTATTCGCATTTCAGTCATAATAGGTTTCCAAGACTGATTACAGCTTGAAAATGTTTGCTAATTCCGATCTCGTTTAATGAATTTCAGCATTTTGTGTTGTTGAGAATTCTAGACAAGCTTCATTCAAAAAAATATTGAAGGATCTAGAACATGACCTTTAGAATAGAATATCAAGAATGCAATTTCATGATGAAAATCAACAGCAATTGAGGGTTGCAACATGAGTAGACCTAAAAAAGGAGGTCATGTGATCCTGACATTCTTATAATCAGCAGTGCAAGATTTAGGGCTTTATTTTAACTAAATGGTCTAAAGCAGGGGTCTCAAATTCAATTTAGTCGGGGTGAGGCTGGGCCGCATCAGGTTTTCCACAAGAAATTAATTATATTATTAATTTGTTTATTTTATCTTATTTTGTGCAACAAAAAATAAATAAATTAATTAATTAATTAAAAGATTTGAGAAGATTGAGGATTTTTTTAAACACAAAATAAGACGAAAAAAATAAACAAATTAAAAATTAATAAGAAAATGAATGAAGTAATAATAATAATAGTAATAATAATAATATTAGTAATAATAATAATAATAATAATAATAATAATGATACTAAAAATGATAATAATATTAATGATAATAATACTACCTCTACTACTACTACTACTACTACTACTACTACTAATAATAATAATAATAATAATAATAATAATAATAATAAATTGATTTACTGTTATCCACCGTGCTGTTGTTACAGGGGAAAAAAAGCTGTTTGTTTGGACTACTTTTACATAATATAGAAATATATGTAATGTTTATTGTGTGAGGCGATGCAAATTACCCACAAATAATGATGCCACTCTATAATTGGTCCGGGTTACCGGGGACTCTTATTGCCGATGGACAGGTGTCGATGTGTGACTGCAGACTACATTAGGCTGCATTGAGTTCTTTACTTTTCTTTTATCCTGCCGCGTACGCATCACTTTGATTTCTTTTCTGCTCACTGCGCGCAAAACAATAACCACCAACCAATGAGAGTGATTCTAAATGCAAGAAAGATGATTGGTTGAAAATATTGTTCAGGACTAATAGTTAAACATGAGTTTTGCTTTAACTAGCACGCACACACAGTTCACACAGCATTCGCTTAACTCATTCTATCTCTCTCTTTCTTTCTCTCTCTCACACACACACACACACGCATATACACACACACACACACACACGCGCATATATTCACCGCAAGCAAGTTCAAGCAAAATAAATACTGGAAAGAAAAATACAAATAAAAAACTTTTTTAGAAGTGTTGTGAATGAAGTGTGCTGGGACAAATGTCCACGTGTGCCCAATGGAAACGAGGCAGCCAGCAGGCGTGGAAGAAAACATTCATAGTAACGCTGCTGTAACTTTCACTCACTGGGAAATCTTTCTCTGCCTGCGTCAATCCCAGCTGATGTTGCGCCCCCAAGAGCCATATACCCATCGTGATTAGTGGATTCGTTCAGCTCTACAAACAAAACTGTAAGGTGCTATACATATCAAACTCGCGGGTATTAAACTTTTAAATTAAGACGGGGGCCACAAACTATCATCCTGTGGGCTGCAATTGGCCCAAGCCTGTGAGTTTGAGACCCCTGGTCTAAAATGCATGGTGCTGGTGAACTTAAGGCAAGGGTGCTCAATCTTGTTAGTGGAAATTTACATTCTTGCAGTGTTCAGCTGCAAACACACTTGTCGTTAATAACTTTTTAAAAATATTTGTTTGAAAAGGGTATTTGAGATATGAAGGCATTTAAAAGGCATCTATTTTACCTCTTTTTCAAGATTTAAAATTAGTATTTCGCATCTCCAGAATGTGTCTGTAAAGTTTCAGCTCAAAACACCTATTAGATTATTTATTATACATTTCTGTATATTAAAAATTTGAGCTGTTAAGACATTGTTGCTGTTTTTGTTGCAAATGATTTGGTTCTCTCTGCCCACCGTTCCCATGTGCACATCTGAGCCATTGGGGTCACTCACTGTTGCTTTGATGTGTGTAGCTTTCATATAGATAAACAGCACGGTGACAGACAAGAATGAAGAAGATCCAGCTTGCTACATTAAGAACTGCAGGGACACCGGCCCTCCAGGACCGAGATTGGTGACCCCTGCGCTAGCGTGTGAGGTTAAAGTGTGCAAGCAGACCATCTACAAAATGAACTGGATTTCACCAAAGCTGCTGCACGTGAACAAAAGTGCCAATCTGATTCAAAACGAGCATGAGGCATTTCCTAAAAAAAATATGCTTTTACGGCTGGCGTTTGGCGCATTGGTGTGCACAATCATATTGACGCTCTT
>NC_141044.1:8785000-8802500 GCF_052040795.2 Danio rerio
CTGTTACCACTACATAGTTTAATACATAGTTGTAACTTAAAAATCCTAAATGTCTGATTAGATTACAAATTTTAAGATATCAAAATAAATTTTCACAACAGGAAAGTATTGGTAATTACATCAATTAAAAAAAAATGCAGCTAATTGAAAGATAAATATTTCTGTCAATTAGTTTGAGACAATATTTAACTTGTAGCAACCCAAAGAAAAATACATTTTTCCACACAAATGGGGTTCTGAATTTTAATGCTTCTCCCCCACTGAACAAGCAAGAAGCAAGTCTGGAAAAGTTTTAGGCAGACTCTTTGGTACAAAGTACATTTCAAGGTGACATCTATATATTTAAAAGAGTTATATTTAATTTCCAAATTAATGTTCTCCATTTGACTACTCCTGGTAAACAGTTGATGTTAGCAGTGTCTTTTGACTTGAAAAAAAAAAAAAGGTTTATTGCTTTACAAGAATACACAAAAATTTGAGGAGAACCTTGAAAGCGAAGTGATGACAATTGCCATCATTGGTGATCAGTCTACTTTGGAATTGAAACACAAGATGGAAACCATCGTTGTTGAGGGCATGAGAATCCTAAATGGAATGGATATCACAAAGTGCCGTGCTCTGCTGATGGGCATAATATATGCTTTGAATCCAAGCTACCTTAAGGAACTTAATTATACTTGTGAAGCTTCTCGAACTTGATGGACTGAAGCCCAGTGCAAAAGTAATGCATCTCAAGAACGTTATTTTCTGAAGTCTCTACTTATTTCAGAGTAGAGTTTGCTTTTTTATGTTGCACTGTATATTGTTTTGTATTTTTAAGTCCACACACCCATATTTGTGTAGACATTTGAAACGTTTGTAGTATGGTAAATCATGGAACACATCCACTGCTGATTGTAACAACTTAGTATTTCATCCTTACCTTACTTCATGTTAAATCATCTCAGTCATAGTATTTTTATAACACATAAAAAATTATTCTTATTTCGTGTGAAAGCCATCAAAGCAGTCTGGACACAGGGCATATGTGATATGTAATTTTAAATGACAATTTATGTTGATATATTTGTTAAATGTCTGTTTTATTACAATTTAAGACAATTGATAACATCTTTGAAAAAAATAGAATAGATATACTAGCAGGTTACAAAAAAAATGCCTTTTATGCAATCTGACTTCTCTGTTGCATGATGTCCACATACAATGACAGTTGGAATAAAAACTACATTTTTATTTTACACCCTAAATTTTATTTTATAAATAACTATTCATCATACTTTAGTATATATCAGTATATATATATATATATATATATATATATATATATATATATATATATATATATATATATATATATATATATATATATATATATATATATATATATATATATTTATATATATATATATATATAAATAAAATCTTTTATTTATTTATTTATTTATTTTGCAATTGGCCTTGAAAAAAAGTATTTCACAGATATGCATGAGGTATTTAGCACACAGCCATCACTGTCGGCCATCTTAGATTAATGATGTCATCAAGCAAACAATAACCAGCCACTATATGGCTAGCCACTTTGACAATACTGCTACTGACACTACCCTCAAGTGGTTTGGAGAAAACTACCATGGTTTATGAACCCTAAATTAAGTTTAATTAACTATCCACAAATGTGGACATAATGCATAAAAGGGAAATAAAAAATGAACTTGATAACAAAAATAAGTTAGTTTCATGTATTTCTTACAAGCAACTAAATAAACAGTAAATTTGAAGACACACAAAAAATTAAACAATTTCATCTACTTAATTTATTTGAGGTTATAAATTTGAAAACTTGCATGTATAATTTTGGTACTTAGGAACATGACACTGGATTTACTTTACATTTTAATAAAAACCTAGTTGAAACAACATTATTTTCTTAAATACTCAAAAAAATGGAGTTTATGCTACATGAAAAAAACATTCGATTGAAGCAGAAAAGTTAATTTGGCTAGCATAATAAAGTTTGTTGTCTGAAATTCATTTTGCTAGGTGTTGTTGTGACTGAAATATATTGATGCAAACTGTTGCGTTCATTTTTTTATTTTACTTTTTTTTTTTTAGTCTTAAAAATATTATTTTGAGTGTACGTCAAACAGCTGGCTTAAATTATACTAAAACAAAGCTATGTTACTACCAGTGGTGAAAAGACTATTGGAAAATCACTTTATAAACTGATTTCACCCAGCTGCCATTTTAAACAGCGAAATCGAGGCTGTGGTGGGAAGAAACCCGGAAGTATTGCCTGATTCACAGAAGAATGTTGTGTACATGGCTGTATATCTTATCAGCGAAGAGAAAGTGACAATTTTTTTTTCCTGAAGGTCTGTTCTGAATAAATAATGAAAAAAAAAAAGGATATTGGACCTCATTTTCAGCTACGTTATGGGAAACGGCACTAGTTAGCTAACATTTTCTTTCCCAAACACATGTTTTAGATGCCTTTTATCAAACTTTAGTTAATAAACTGATTCTTTTACTATATTAGACCTCTCATGATACAAACTTTCGGTACTGAAATATTTTTTAAAAATATGTCCATTTTCCGTTAACATTTAAGCACTGTTGATGGTGTTCTTAAACAGCGCTGATTTGCCATGGTGTTCACATGCTCGACAGAAATTACTGATTGGCCGTGAAGGTCATCAGTTCACCGCACCTATGTTTACCAAGTGTAAACACAGACGAGCGATCCGCTGATAAATCGACTGATCTTCACGGCTTTAAAATGCTCCAATGTTCATCTATCTGAGTTTGCAATCTGTGATGAGCGGTATACAAATGACCTACACAGCCAATCACAGTCATTTCTGTATACCACAGGTGAATACTTTGGCAAATCAGCGCTGTTTATGAACGCGCTCAGCGGCGCTTAAATGTTAGTGGGAAATGGACGTTTTCAGTACCGGGACTAGACTATTTCAGACAACACCAGGATGTGCTATGGAGGACTGCATTGTTATGGGTACATATAGGCTGAAGTAGGGAAGCGTCCTCACAATGTTTACCTGCTGCCATGAAATGAAACTTAGGAGGACACTTAAGCGTATTACCCTTAAAAAGATTTTGATATTGTTTGATGCCTAATGAATGAGGGGTGAAGCAGAGGCGCAGTAGGTAGTGCTGTCGCTTCACAGCAAGGAGGTCGCTGGGTCACTGGTTCGAGCCTCGGCTTAGTTGGTGTTTCTGTGTGAACACCAACTGAGCCGAGTTTGCATGTTCTCCCTGCGTTTGCGTGGGTTTCCTCCTGGAGCTCTGCTTTCCCGGACAGTCCAAAGACATGCAGTACAGGTGCGTTGAGTAGGCTAAATTGTCCGTAGTGTATGAGTGTGTGGATGGTTCCCAGAGATGGGTTGCGGCTGGAAGGGCATCCGCTGCATAAAAACTTGCTGGATAAGTTGGCAGTTCATTCCTCTGTGGCGACCCCGGATTAATAAAGGGACTAAGCCGACAAGAAAATGAATGAATGAATGAACTGAATGATATTAAAGTGATTTTTACACCATATCTGCATTTTTAGGTCGTGGCAACAGCTGGAGGTTTGTAGTACACAGCATGTTGTTGCAATGTTTATAGTGCTGATCCTATACTTCCGGGTTTCCTCCCACCGCAACCTCGCTTTTGGGTTTTAAAAAGGTGGCCGTGTGAAAGAAGCGTATTAAAACTATCATCACCTGCCTAAAAATGTATTGCAAGTAGAGTTAAAGTATCTGTTGTAAATAACCCTAAGTAGCCCTTTTAAAGGTACTCAGGAGTGCATGTGTGTTAACAACATTCTGTAGTGCATTTATTTATTGTTTAAGGCCATTTTGGTCACCATACAGTAAACAACCATCATCTTATCATCAGTGACATTCAGTCTAAACATTAGTGTAACAACAGTGTAATTCTTGGACACTTTTAATGCTTCCAAACAGTTTGCAAGTCTTAAGGTTGTTTGGTGTGATGTGATTTCATTTCAACAATTTGAATTTTTTTTACCCTTTGAGTTTTTTTTACTTATTTAAATATTTCCCAAATAATGTTTAAAAGAGCAGGGAAATTTCACAGTATGTCTGATACTATTTTTTTTCTGGACAAAGTCTTATTTGTTTTTTTCAGCTAGAATAAAAGCTATTTTTAATGAAAAAAAAATAATAATTTTAAGGTCACAATTATAAGGCACTTTAAGCTATATATATTTTTTGATAGTCAACAGAACAAACCATCATTATACAATAACTTGCCTAATTAACCTAGTTAAACCTTTAAATGTCTCTTTAAGCTGTCCCTAAAGTGTAAAGTGTACTCAAGGGAAAGTTAAAGAACACATTTTTAAAACTAATTTGTAAATTACAATTCCTGAAAACAACCACTCAATTACAGTAATTTGAGTATTTGTTACTTTACACCACTGTTTGCTACCAAAAAAGGTGACTGGGTCTTCCAATAGCGAGAACTGCAATTCCTCTCATCTATTTCACTAAGTACTGTCTCTGTTTCTGGCGTCATGAGCAAAAGCGACCTTTGGCGATCCAACAAAGTTGAGTTGACTTTATGCAAATAAGCATCAATATGAGGCTGCATCCACCAATGGGAATGCACACAGTGATCCCCCGCCTGATACAGTTCGACCTCAAGCGATTTAAACGTTGTCAGTGAAAACGCCCCTTTTGACTGACATTCACCCATCAAATAAATTGAAGTGACTTGAGTCCCAAAGAGAAGCTCTTTTCCACGGTAAACACAGTTTGGCTTCCATATCTGTTTTTGTTGGAAGGGGCTTCACATTCACATTTGCATAACGTTGGCGGTCTTTGAAATAATGTCTTTGAATTATATCTTTGATTTAACTACATGGCCTGGCCATCTTCCAGTGTTTCTCATCCTTAATCAAACTCTTCTCTGTTCTTCATGCACACTATCAATAATGCAGTGCTGCAATGCAGTCTGACGCTGCTAGAATAACACTGATTTGTCAGAAAGGCTGTTATAGATTTAGGGTTGGGGAAATCATGCGATTTTTGTATATGTAAGTAAATACATTCTCAAATATGTGCTGGCAGAACTGATAAAAAAAAAGAGCCAAAAGAGAGCTTCTCTAAGGACAAAATCATGTGTCCTTTTTTTTTCTTGCGCAGTATGAAAT
Organism: Danio rerio; assembly: GCF_052040795.2. Lineage (NCBI taxonomy): Eukaryota > Metazoa > Chordata > Actinopteri > Cypriniformes > Danionidae > Danio > Danio rerio. The sequence goes on from NC_141044.1 coordinate 8,790,177, forward strand.
GAAAGTTGATGTAGTATTTATCAAAGGAATTGAACACAGCAGTTTAACTTTTGAAATTATGCATAGGCAAAAGCTAAGGTTTGATCTCAGCTTGAATTTGATAATCATTTGAATTATTTACATGCGGGAATATGCCTGCCAGCTAAAACACTCGATGTTCGTTCTAGTGCTCTATGAGCTTTCACAGCACACAAAGGCGGCAGTCATCTAAAATGTAAACTCCACTGCAACTTTCTCTTCTTTTTTTGTTTATTGTTGCGCATGTCATAGTGCACTCTCAGAAACAAAGGTACAAGGTGGTACAAAAATAGTTTCTTAAGGAACAGTTTTGTACCTTTGTAAAAATTGTATCTTATATAGTACAGAAAAATGCCTCTCATGATACTGTTCTGTACCTTTTATACAATTAAAATGAAGGTACACAATTGTTCTCATAAAAAGATGCAAAAGTTTTGGACAGCTCCTTTATTACAATATCTATAAAAATAAATATTACTGGGAAGGCAAAGGGATTTCATGAATAATTTCCATAATAAACCCCGAATCCTCATTTAAAACCATACGTTTAAAGAAACTCATAAACATTAATTATTAAGTTCTATAATACAAATTATTGGTGAAACATAAAACTATATCTATTGTAAACTAAACATTTAAGGCATTTTTAATAAATGTTTGGTAAGCATTTTCTGATACACTGTCATTATTGATATTCACTATCAATTTGCTTTCCACCATGCACGTGAGCTGGCGAAAGCTGAGCTGCAGTGTTCACGCAGACATTTTAGTATTGTAAAGCTAATCAAACATTGTGCATATCTCATTTAAATACTTTTGCATAATTCTGTTTCTATTTTAAAATGAAGTAAACTAAACTAGCTTTTAAGTGATTACAAAGGTATTGTGTGTAAATTGGAGGAAAAAAATGTTTAATATTGTACATGGAAACATGTATTTCATTTTTGTGAAAAGTGTTGTGAAGTGTTCAGCAAAAACTAGATCTTTTGATTTATCTTAAAGTATTTTTTATGCTTTATTCTAAATTGAAAATGTGCATTTACACAAAAAGAAACTTTTTTTGTAAACTGTAAAATTGTTTATTAAATGTATTTGATGTTTTAAATTTACCGAAAATAAATTGACGGATTTTGAATACAGCAAAATACCTTTAGATAATGTCTAAAGGATCACATTTGACACTGTTAGGGTACAAAGTGTCTTGTCACTGCAGTGGTACCTTCATGGACAACATTTATACCTTTGACGAAGGTACAATATTGGATCTGCAGGTTTTAAAAAGCAAAAGTACATTTTGGTTTCCCATGGTAAAAATAATGTCCTCAAAGCTACAAACTCCAATGGTATAAATTTGTTTCTTTGTTTTAAGGTACAATTCTGTTCCATTAAAAGGTATTACCCCAGTGACAAGGATTTGTACCGTCTTTGGTACAACATTGTATCATTTTTTTTTCTGAGAGTGTGTGGTTTACTTGCTGAGATTGTTCACGGTTTCAATGCTCTTTACATTTACACAACAACGGGCAAAAAAGAAAAAGAAAAAAACACAGTAAGATTCACTTTAATTGTTTTTAAAGATTGTGGCCAAATTATCTCTTTTTTGGGGGGGTCTGGGGGGGGGGTCTGTTTTTCTTTGTTTTTGCAGTGAACTAATACTGTTTACAGACACACTGTAAAACCTAACAGTCAACTTTATCAAATGAAATGAGTGTAGTTAACTCAAAATGTGCTAAAAGTTAATTCTATTTATTTGAAAAGAATTTTAGGAGAACTTAACATTGAAGGTAATGAGTTAATTAAATGCCTTATTACTTAAACTAAAATGAAGTTCACAGTACTCACATAGATTAGTTTACAAACTCAGATGGTTTGTAGCAATCAGTTTCCTCAAACAATTTGAGTTGCCTTAACTTAAGTTTATCAGTACTCAGTTGGTTTGAGTTCTCTTCATTTATCGGGTTTAACTGTGCTCAAATTGCTTTATTTACTTAAATGAATTAAGTTCACAGTACTCATTAGGATTAGTTTTTAAACTTAAATGGTGTGTTGCAATTGGTTGCCTCAAATGGTTCGTGTTACGTTAACTTTTTGGGTTTTAGTGTAGAACTTTTCTTAGTCTAGTATCAAAAATGTTATGTCAGTATCTTGTGAACACTTGATATTTGTTGAATGAAATGATCCATTAAGGAATAAAATAAAAAAAAGAATCCCTTCACTTTGTAGTGCCATGCACTGCTGCATTCTTTTAAGATTGTCAACCTATAGTACTTAAAAAGCACAACAACATATGAAAGTATGTGAAAAATGGCACATCTGATTCATAACCTGCTATATGAGAGGAGAGGCATATGTTCCAGATGAGCAGTGTTTGCAGTTCAACATCATCTTACGTCCTTCCATTAAACTTTTTTTTTTTTTTAAACTCTACTCCTGTAACATCTGCAAATGCACCTATGCTATACAGGGATACCTGTTAGGACAGGCAGCGCTGGAATGTGAGGCCGGGCCTGTCTTACAGAGGGTGGGACAGGGTAAAGCTTCACCTGCTGTCGTAGCTGTGGCCCTCAACCCCATGTGCTGTCCCCGAACCGCAAGTGTGCTGTTGCGCACACCACCTCTTGTCTCACTCTCTTCCTCCGAGTCCTCCTGGAACGCGGGATTTACAGCTCCCTCCATCCTGCCTTTTTCCGCTGAGAACAGAAAGATGAGAATAAAACAGAGGTCAGACTGGCACGTTATTCCAAAGAACATTTAACGACAAGCAAAAAATTTCCTTCCCCCTGCAATGACACAGAAGCACAAGTTAAAATTAAACCCAAATCACGAAGAGGAAGGGTGTGTGAAAAAGAAGACGAAGAAGATGAAGGAGAAAAAGCAGAAGAAATGATTAAAATAATTACAAATTGCGCCCTGACAAGCAAGAGCAAAATTTAGCCCAGAGCCATTTGTCTGTAATTAGTTAATTAATCCTTACACAAATTATGAGCAATAACTCATCACGCGGGACTCACCCATCAGAAATTCAGCCGACTTGGATTTCTTCTGCTCAGGTTGCTCCACAGCCTTCTGCTGCAACTTCTGGAGGGAAATTGTTAAATGAATAAATTAGCTGCAGAATGAAGATCATCATTTCTGATCCGCAACTAACGCAGTATTTTAAATATGGGACGACACGAAAATGTCATTTAATTTACAACGCCGCTAAAGGGGTCAAGCGCTAATTGAACAACAGAGTGGAAGGAACTGGAATCATAAATAGATAAGTTGACATGAATGCCTGATGAAGGTCACATTAAAATACTTACAGTGTCCAACCCCCCACCCTCCCGAATCCCACCCCAACCTCCAACCCTGAGAAAAGCACAGTTTACTCCTCCAGAAAGGGGAGATACATTTTTATTTGAGCTATGTGGAAACGTTAAAGCTTTGCTGTGCGTATAAATATGCAAATCGTCATAAACACATTGCAAGGCTCAAACGCAAGAGAAAGAAAATAGGACAAGAGACCTTGCACCAAATTAAAAACATAAACCAGGGTTCTTCTTACCACATGTGGGAACTCTAACATGCTGTGAAATAAAAATAAAAATAGGAAGCTAAAAATGTAATGTTGCTGGTCTATCCATTTGTGGGGCGGTCTCTTATACATGTTTTCTGTTGTTATTTTAAGATTACATTTTTTAATTTTTTTAATAGGATCAAATAATGCAGAGGAGGTGTTAATTCTTACAATATAGTACTTATGCAATTGAAGTCAGAATTATTAGCCCACCTTTAAATTATTTTTTTTCTTTTATAAATATTTCCCAAATGATGTTCAATAGAGCAAGAAAATGTTCACGGTATGTCTGATAATGTTTTTTTTTTTTTTTTTTTTTTTGGAGTAAGTCTTATTTGTTTTATTTTGGCTAGAATAAAAGTAGTTTTTAATTTTTTCGAACCATTTTAAGGTCAAATGATTAGCCCCTTTATGCTATTTGTTTCGTTTGTCTTTAGAACAACCCATCGTTGTACAATAACTTAATAGTTAAGCCTGTCTTTTTAAACTGTAGAAGTGTCATGAAAAATATCTAGTAAAATATTATGTACTGCCATCATAGCAAAGATAAAATAAATCAGTTCTTAGAGATTAGAGTGTTATTTCTAAACTATTATGTTTAGAAATCTTCTCTTCGTTAATCAGAAATCAAGGGAAAAAATAAACAGGGGGGCTAATAATACGGGGGTGGGGGGGGTGTAATTATTCTGAATTCAACTGTATAATGTAAATAAAGTAAACTCTTTTCTAAATCAACACATATGCAATGAACTTTTACAAGAAATACATTAATGTTCCACTAGCAGACATATTTTCAGATGTTTCTCTATTTCATGTTTATTATTTGACTGGTTTGGTTATGTAAGAGAAACCAGCCTAGATGTTGCAATTTAACTGCGCTTGTTCTCTCCTGCAGTGGTCTTAGTAAACAATACTAATTCTAAAATATATTTTTGGGGAAAAGGTTGGATTTCTATCAACTTATTATTTTTTTTTTATTAGCTTTTATGTAAGGTCGCAATAGCACAATATATTTAATGAATTTATATTATACATTTAATAATATATTTAGTATACAATATAATGTTATAGGCGACACAGTGGCGCAGTAGGTAGTGCTGTCGCCTTACAGCAAGAAGGTCGCTGGTTCGAGACTTGGCTGGGTCATTTGGCGTTTCTGTGTGAAGTTTGCATGTTCTCCCTGCGTTTGCATGGGTTTCCTCTGGGTGCTCTGGTTTCCCCCGCATTCCAAAAAACATGCGGTACAGGTAAGCTAAATTGTCCATAGTGTACGAGTTTGTATGAGTGTGTGTGAATGTTTCCCAGAGATGGGTTGCGGCTGGAAGGGCATCCACTGCATAAAAAACGTGCTGGATAAGTTGGCGGTTCATTCCACTGTGGCGACCTTGGATTAATAAAGGGATTAAGCCGAAAAGAAAATGAATAAATAATATGTTATAATCAATTATATAAGATTTTTACCAAAAAATTGAACAACTCGTGATCTCAGTGGCATATTTTAATAAATCCCAGGCAAGGCACAATTTCACATATTTGTTTTGCCTTAATGTGATTTATAAATAACATTTTTATACATATAAATGACACATATATATTTCTGTATTATAGGTATATTTTTAAAATGAATATATTTTTACTGCAGTACTTACCATATGCAGTGTGGAAATGTTGCAATGGCATTACATGTTAACTTTTTTAAGGTGATTCTTATAATAATAATAATAATAATAATAATAATAATAATAATAATAATAATAATAATAATAATAATAATAATAATAATAACATAAAATAATATCAAATTGTTGTTATTATTATTATTATTATTATTATTATTATTATTATTATTATTATTATTATTATTATTATTATTATTATTATTATACAAGTAGAGGTATTGATAATATTAATAATATTAGCAATAATAACAATAATAAAAATAATAATAAATAATAATAATAATAATAACAACAACAACAACAACAACAACAACATCATAACAACAGCAATAATGAAAACAATTATGATATTATTTTTTCATATTCTTCTTCTTCTTATTATTATTATTATTATTATTATTATTATTATTATTATTATTAGTTGTAGTAGTATTATTAGTATTATTACCAATAAATGCTATTATTATTATTATTATTATTATTATTATTATTATTATTATTATTGTTTTTGTTGTTAATTAATTAATTAGTTTATTATGATCATAATAATTATCTGTAAAATATAAATAACAAAATAATAATACCTGTTAAATAGTTTCGGAATTCCTCAAATTTTTCCGTTTAGATGTTGTGCAATAAAGCCAAGATCTGTCACTACATTATTTCAGTCTTGCATATGTAAATGAGCTCTGAACGGCACAGATGAAATCGATAAACACTGCTAGACATATGAACATTGCGTACAGATGCACAAAACATAAAGCATCGTCTTAAAGACAGCAGCTTAAGTGGGAAATGTTTTTCATCTTACATGACAGAGCAATTAAAGTTGAGCAGGACACATTCCAATCTGGAGCAGAGTTTAGAAATCTGCTTTAACATCCAACAAGCCCTAAAGCCACACATTCATTTGCACCGCTGAGATTAATGCTAATCTAATTGTAACTTATTTAAAAACCATTTGCTTTTCCCCCCACTCTCTTCAAATCAATTTCTCTAACAGTAAGATGGTAAAACTGACCAGAAATCTTAAATGTGTCAAATAAGTGTTTTTTTTTTTCCTTACGTTTTCTCATTTTTATGTATAGTCATTCTAACATGGCTGAAACATTTTTTTTTTCTTGCACGTTTTGGTGCATGTCCCGCATGGAAATTTACAAGTGATAATTGGGCCACCACTTGAGAAATAAGCAAATAATGATTTTGCCAAAAGCAGAATGACACATAATTATCCTCACCAATTCAACATTTCATATTATCCGTCCGGCGCTCTCTTACACTGGTGGATTTCAATTATCTCCCAGTAACAAATCTCTTTAATTACTTTCTGAAGTTGTCACACCAGCATTGTCATACTCTTCTATTTTTCCCTGATGAATTTGAAATTCATTCTGTGAGTGTATGAGAGTGTGTGCATGTATGTGTGCGTGTCTGTGACATAAAATAACACTAATTTGTATAATGACATGGGTATGACATAGGTATTACAAGGAGAAGGTAGCTTTAGAGGACATTTCTGAGCAAGAGTAAAACTGCACAAAGTTTCCTACAGTATAAGGTGTAGGGTTGGTATCGGATGAAAGAAAACGGTATAAAAACAACTACACCTATAGCATGTCCCAACAATTTACAAATATAAACCTGTTTGTGTGTGTAGCCTGCATATCATCTATACATTCATTCATTCATTCATTTTCTTTTCGGCTTAGTCCCTTTATTATTCTGGGGGCGCCACAGCGGAATGAACCGCCAACTTATCCAGCATATGTTTTAAGCAGCGGGAGCCCTCCCGGCTGCAACCCATCACTGGGAAACATCCATACACACTCATTCACGCACATACACTACGGACAATTTTAGCTTACCCAATTCATCTATAGCGCATGTCTTTGGACTTGTGGGGGAAACCGGAGCAACCGGAGGAAACCCACGCAAACATGAAGAGAACATACAAACTCCACACAGAAATACCAACTGACCCAGCCGGGGCTCGAACCAGCGAATTGCACTAAATCAGCAGGTTAAACTGCCATCTAAATATAAAGTACACATCTAAAGTACTGCCAGATTAAATATGTAATATGATTTATATAACATTTATTTCAAACTTTCAGTACATAAAAACATAAATATAAATACAGTTTAAGTCAGAATTATTAGCCCCCCTGTTTAATTTTTTCCCCAATTTCTCCTTAACGGAGATTATATTTCTACACATAAAATAATCTGATTGGCTGATAGCCGTAATATATTTAAGTAATATCAGCACCCGTACAGCCTCTTTACCCTTTGTGTATTACTCCGCCCACATACAGCCAGCCAAAAGCAGACACTACAGATCTAGTTTAATAGATGCTTGCTCAGCTGTCTAACTGTCAGCTTATGATTTGAATCCAAAGCGGAAAAAAATAGTTCCTCATACAAAAGGGGTTTTGAGACTCTCCATGTTTTATTTTGTTTTTATATACACATAATGCACAATTATGTCAAACTGTTGTATAAACGCAATATCACACTCGTAGCAGTGTGATATGGCTGTATATCGGCACTGCTTGGGGCACTAAAGCACTCGGCCTGCAGCCACGTGCCAACGCACGCCTCCCACCAGTGCCGATATACAGCCATATCGCACTGCTCCTCGTGTGATATTGCTCATATATATATACTATTATTAAAACGGTTTCAATTACAATTGCACTAAATCAGCAGGTTAAGCTGACATCTTAACCAAGTACACATTTATATATAAAAACCCATTATTTTCTGACAGATAAAAGATTCATTAAGATTTATATGACATAAATATCAAGCTTACATAAAGACTTCAAAATAGTTTGCACAGTATAAAAACAATTACGCCTATAAACCTTTCATAGGAGTGATGTAATTGGCCCATGAACATTTCCTGCTTGTTGTCAAACTATTGCATAATTGTAACAAGAGGCAATTTAATTATAACTTAGCATTACAACATCATTTATCAATATGTGGAAATTAAATATGTATAACAGGACCATTAGGACCATTGTCATTGTTTACATCCCTTAAAATGGTCCATATGGAATGTCCCCACAAATCACAAAAAAAAGAATAAACCTATGTGTGTGTTACTGCTTGTGCGTGTGTGCATGCATATTTCAATTTTAATAGTTTTCTTTCTGTATTTATTATTAGTAGACTTTTTGTTATTAGAATGACACTAAATCAGCAAGTTCAACTGACATCTAAATATAAAGCACACATCTAAACATAAAAAACACATTGTTTACTGCCAGATTAAAGATTTATTTATGGTTTACAGTATATGACATTTAATTAACAGTTACATAAAGAATTATCTGTGGCGAATTTTTATTTTATTTTAAATAAAACCATTGTATTGTTAGTATTGTTGAACTCTAATTTAATAAACCTTTTTAATAATTTGCATTTCAAATATTGGTAAGCTTTCCCAGAGATGGGTTGCAGCTGGAAGGGCATCCGCTGTGTAAAACGTGCTGGATAAGTTGGCGGTTTATTCTGCTGTGGCGACCCCAGATTAATAAAGGGACTGAGCCGAAAAGAAAATGAATGAATGAATATTGGTAAGCAGAAAGATTTGATTATTCTCATTAAGGCACTCATTAAAAAATAATTAGAAGAATGCTCATCTCTCTTTTAAAATGTAAATACAAAATCATTCTGTAAGATCCCTAAAAAAAAATAATAATAAATTGATAAAATAAGAAATAATTATTTCTAATTCATCAGGCGTAATAATAATTCATAATTATTATTATTCATCAGGCGACCTCTGAGCCAAACTCAGTTAGCAAAAAATGTAAAACTGCATGCTTTTAATATAATGGACACTTAACAGATAAACATGGCTATAGCACATCAGAAATCCAGCGCCAGACTGGTGTAAGGTGCCAAGGAATTCTAATGATATGTGCCTTAAACTTACTATAAAACAACAACAAGAAAAAAATATGTCCCTGTCATCCGGAGGCATCCAGTTTGCCTCTGGAAACGAAACTGCTGGCATTTTTTTTCTCAATGAGCACTAACAAGATGCCACTAAATGCTGCGGACTGGACAGAGAGGAGCGGGAAACCCTCTCTAATGGATGACAAGAGAAATGTATGAGCTTTATAAGAGAATGTGATTGTTGTCGAAAGGAATTGGGAACACGGATGCCTTCTTCAGCCTGAGATCCGTTCAGCGGCTAGGCGTAAGGCTGGTGGGCATAGACCAGTTCCAGAGTGAATTTTGCATACTGTACGGATCATTGCCCAGTTCAGAGCAGTCACATTGAATCTGCCTTCAACCAATTGTGCTTCATGAAACCGTCAACCCTCATTTACGTCTGACTGTTTTCTTCTGCTGGCTGCAGTAAACAAGCCTTACGACAGTCTCTCTCTCTCTTTCTCTCTCTTGCTCTCTCTCCCTGTTGATGTGCTGACAGCCTCTGTCCTCTATGTTACAGCTTTAACCTTAAGCTTAAACACACACTCAGATGTACAAAGCCAAACCGCATGACTATGAAGCATATATGCACATATTACAAGACTTGATCTCAATCTTAAAGACCTTACAAAGAGACACAGTAATAATGCCTAACAAATATTTTATCACACAATCAAAACAGCGGTTAATTGGCGGTTGCAGCGATACCACAAAAGTCACACATTTTTGTTATACAGTTGAAGTCAGAATTAGTAGGCCCCCTGAATTATTATCACCCCTGTTTATTTTTTTCCCCAATTTCTGTTTAATAGAGGGAAGATTTTCAACACATTTCCAAGAATAACAGTTTTAAAAAAAACTATTTCTAATAACTGATTTATTTTATCTTTGCCATGATGACAGTAAATAATATTTTACTTGATATTTTTCAAGACACTTTTATACAGCTTAAAGTGACATTTAAAGACTTAACTAGGTTAATAAGGTGAACTAGGCAGGTTAGGGTAATTAGGCAAGTTATTCTATAATGATGGTTTGTTCTGTACACTATCGGAAAAAAAAACAAAAAAAGCTTAAAGAGGCTAATAATTGTCCCAAAAATATTTTTAAAAAAAATTCAAAACTGCTTTTATTCTAGTCAAAATAAAACAAATAAGACAAATAAATATTTCTTTTCCCAGAAGAAATAATATTATTACAGTACAGACATACTGTGAAAATTTCCTTGCTCTTTTAAATACCATTTCGGAAATATTTAAAAAAAAAAAAAATAAAAAAAATTCAAAAGGGAACTAATTCTGACTTCAACTGTATATTGACTTATTAACCGTTACAAAAACTTGCAAGTAGAATAGTTCATCAGGCTAAATAAAGTTTGTTTCAAAGCAATATAGCACTAATTATATGAACAAATATTTTTTTGTCGCATTGATAGTGATTTTACAAACTTTAAAGCTGCTTCATCTGATGAGAATTTAGAACTGAATCTTGTTTAATATCTCACAGAAAAGGCACAGGCATGCAACCTTCGGTGACATTCAGAAATGTGTGACGTTTTCACTTTTGTTTTATCTTTTCTGAAAATTCATTTAAGCACAAAGGCTGATTAAACCATTATAGCTGGCTTTGTACAAAGCTTCTGCTTCTGCTTCATGTATTTTAGAGCGCACGTTTTCACAAAATACTAATTGTTATTAAACTAATAGCTTTATGTTGAACAACAACCATGTCAGTTGGTGAAAACAGGAAAACATAATTAGAATTCAGACTTAATTAATCTACGCTGGCCCCTTTAAGTGAATTAGCCAATTATTTATGCATGTGTGCCCCTTTGATGCTAACTGATTAAGAGAGAAAAACAGAACCTTGAAAAATTACAGAACTTTCTTCGTTGTTTATAAAATGCCACTAAAAACTAATGGGGGGGAAATTATTTTTGCTGCTTAACATTTAATGCGAGCTGCTATTTTCAGTAAATCTGCATATATAGTAGATTACACACACAGACACACATGGCACACATACACAAATAAAATATATATATATATATATATATATATATATAAATATATATATATATATATATATATATATATATATATATATATATATATATATATATATATATATACACACACACACACACACACACACACACACACACACAGACACACACACACATATATACATATACACACATACATACAGTGCTCAGCATAATTGAGTACACCCCATTTTGAAAAAGAAATTATTTAATCTATTTCTCAGTGAATATAGGCAATGTTTTTAGTACATTTAAACAAAACAGGTTTATTAAACAGATATATTCATTAAAATAATGTCACCAAACATCTTTAGAAATTGAACGAATGCAATTAAATTTGAGCAAAATATTGCAGGAAAAAACAATTACAACCTACAAATTTGAAGAAATATATATATATATATATTTTTTTTTACTTATTTTTTGCTTCTCCAGATTTTTCCTCTTTTTAAAATTGGTATTGAATATTTTTTTATTGCATATAAATTTGGGTTTACTAGTTTTCGGACGGTTATTGTAAGTTATTTTGTTAGATAAGCTCTGGATTTGGCTTCAGTACTGACTAATCTAATGTATAGTATATGCACAAATATAATATTGTTTAACTTCATATTAAAAATATAACTTTATAATCTTAAAAGATAGATTTGAGCACTGTATATTCATTCATTTTCTTTTCGGCTTAGTCTCTTTATTAATCTGGAGTCGCCACAGTGGAATGAACCGCCAACTTATTCAGCATATGTTTTACGCAGCGAATGCCCTTCCAGCTGCAACCCATCACTGAGAAACATTCATACACTCTCATTCACACACAGACAGTACGGTCAATTTAGCTTACCCAATTCACCTATACCAAATGCCTTTGCACTTGTGGGGGAAACTAGAGCACCCGGAGGAAACCCACATGAACACCGGAGAACATGCAAACTCCACACAGAAGTGCTGACTGAGCAAGCCGAGGCTCAAACCAGCAACCTTCTTGCTGTGATCGTGCGATTTTGCCCAGCAATTATATATATATATATATATATATATATATATATATATATATATATATATATATATATATATAT